>NC_056746.1:755827254-755974754 GCF_019279795.1 Protopterus annectens | reverse complement strand
TCTGAAAGAAGACTGCCAGACAAAAAAATAATGTGCAGAGACTGTTTAAGAAACTGCAGGGAAAGTGAAGAGAGATGAACAAAGGAAATGAAGTACCAACAATCAGAGGAAATGTATGGTGAAAATTTAGAGCAAAGAAGAAAAAGAAATGGACAGGTACTTACCTCTCAACCTCTTAGTGAAAGAAACCTGGACAACGCCTAAAATAAAGGGGACCCAAAATAGAGACAGATTTTAAATATTGCTCTTTAAAACTAATAGCAGGATTTGTGTTAACATGCATTTTCTGAAGGATATGAAGCCATAAATTCAAATATGTCATTATTTGATCATTATTTAATTACTTCAATCCTCTGTGATTTGCCAGAAATCCACAGATTTTATGAGAAACATATCAAATATTTGAGGCAAAAATCTGGACATTCTGCACAAATCTGGACAATTGAGAGGTATGGACAGGTATGATATTTGGGTCAATTTAATGGTCCCTTTGGATGTGAAGGTTCAGGAAGTAACAGCTTTTATTCTTATTCATAAAGAAACATTTTGTAACATTATTTTTGAGTCTGGTACTGTTCTGGAAAGTGTTTTGGGGGGAATATGAGAAGAAAAAGAATGGTAATCCATAAAATTCATATGTGGTTAAAGCATTTCACAGAAAAAAAATAAAATAAAATACATGTTTAATTTCAAACTGAAGTTGAAAATGAGAGTGTAAAGAGACAGTAAAAAATTCTTTGTATAGAAGATATGGACATTAGCAAATTCCATGATAATAGAGGATTATGGACAGGGGATGGGATTGTCATATTGCACTGAAAATGGAGAAAGAAAAAATATTTATATTCCTGGTATGATAAATGTAGAGGGTGACAGAGGTGTTATAAAATACTGGGATAGCTGAAACCATTTTTTCTGTGAAAAAGATATTCATTTGATATGTAATTGTGATAAGACAAAATTTTATATTTGAGGGAAACAGATCATGATGCAAAAAAGTGTGAATTGAAATGTTATACATGTAACAATATTAGATATTTCTGGATGGATTGTAATCTATAGGAAAAAGGATGATGAATAAGAAGAAAAGTGAGGACAGTATACAAATTGAAGTAACAGTCCCAATAAAAGATAAAGAGGAAGTAGTGATGCAAGATTACAGTTAAAATAATGATAAGGATAAAGGGAAAATGAAATAGAAGATAATATAGTGGAAAGTTCTGAAATAAAGGATGAGGAAGATATAAACAGAAAATAGTGAAAAATAAAAAGAATTCTATTGGCAAAAGAGTAAGAGACAAAAAAGTTCAAAGGGGTAAGTGAAAAAGAGGAAAGAAAGGAAATGGACAATGAAAATGAGATAAATACTACAAATTTACACAATTTCTGGCAAGCTACAAAATATATATAATGAGTGCTTTATAGTACTTTCAGTAGATGTAAATAATGATAAAAATATAAGTGGAAAAATAGGGATCCTAAATTGGTGTACTAAGTTTGATATTGATTTAACAATATTGGAAGATGTACAATTTTTGACACAAGAAGAGAGATAGTACAAACAAAGAAACTTTGGGGAGGAGTTACAGTATGGATCCTAGGAAAGGCAAGGAACTATGTTCAGGCGGAGTTGTACTTTGTAGAAAGTTGGTGAAAATATTGAGCATAACATTGGGAATGATGGCAAGATCAAGTATTGTAGACTTCAGATGACATAATCAGGTATATAGTATTATACCACTCTATGCATATGTTACAAGTAAAATAAGGTGACATTTATTTCATAAAATTGTTGATTCTATAGTAATTAATGTGAATATAATAATAGAAGATTTTAATTGTGATTTGAGAGGAGAAAAGAAGAAGACAGGAAATTATGTTAAGAACATTTTTGAAGTTATAAAATGTGGCAACTTAAAGATTTGAAATAATTTATGGGTGCATAGTTAAGGTATATATAAGACAAAAATAGATTATTTTATATATATTGCAAGGTTTAAATATAGCTAAGGGAGAAACACTTCTAACAGGCTTTTTAAATCACTCAGCTATATGGATAGAAATATAAGAAAATAAGGAGTATATCAGATTGGAAAAAGGACAAATGATAAATTATGACATGAAAATGGAAAAGTATGCATTTATGGAAAGACTGTATTTCCAATAGAGTGTGTTATAATAACTGGTCTGAGTGGTATATAGCTTTGAAAGAAAAAAATAAAAAATGTGTATAGAATGGCAGCCAGATCTAATAAAAGGAAAAAAAACATAAATTAATGTACATGGATGCTTTAAAGGATTTGGAAAGGAATGATAGAAAATATTATGTGATAGAATGAAGAAATTATGAAATGAATGAAGAGAAAATGAAAAAAATGTATATTATTTATGAGGTAAAACAATTGTCATCATCTTATTTGAGTAGTATAGTTAAAGAGAATACTAGCATAATGAGAGAAATTAAAGATGATAGAGGAGATTTAATAATATCTGAGGAACAAATTATGAATATCATAATAAATTATGTAAAAAAATGTTTCAAGATAGAAAGCACAAAAATTGTATGTTAAAATAAAAAAAGAAAGTAAGGAACTGGAAAATGAGATTTCTTTACATGAATTACATAAGGTACATAGACAAGTTAATGTTCAGTCACTTTCAGATGGAATAGGATATCAATTTTATAAGATTTTTTACAGATTGGTAGAAAAATGCTTCTTAAAATTTATGAATGAGTGGTTAAATGAAGGTCTTATGCATAAAGATATATGCAGTGGTATACTTATATTTGTATGGAAAAGGAAGATAAAAACAAACTGCAAAATTGGAAACCTATAGTATTGAACAATACAGATTATAATTTTTTTATGAAAATAATTCAGAAGAGAATGGAAAGTAAAATGAAAAGAAATATGGAAGACAGCATATATAGTTTAAAGGGGAAAGGATGTCAGGAATTATTATTCATAGTAAGGGAATTGTAGATGATATTATGGGTCTACTTTAATTAACCGAAAGCTGATTCCAGCGAATGCAAATCCATCGACACATATGCAGCAAACCGTGAAATAATCAGACTCACAAAACTGCGAAATTACTGTGAAATTCAAAATGTGGAAGTGTTTTGGTTGGCCCGTCTGAGCTACAGATCCGTAAGGTAAGTGTGTGATAGTTACGGACATTAGGGTTAGGATTAGGGTGTGGGTTAAGGTAAGTGCATAGATAGGTAATGTAATATGGGTAATGTATTTAACGTTTAGTGTAGGGTTTGAGGTAGGGGTTTGGTTAGTGTATGTGTGTGGTTTATTTATTTTGTTTGGGTATAGCTCTGTAGGGTAAATGTGCGGTAGTTACAGACCTTAGGCTTAGGGAAGGGTTAAGGAGAGTTCATAGATAGTGGTGTATGTGGGGTTTAGTGTAGGGTTAGTAGTAGGGTTTTGGTTTGTGTATGTTTGTGGTTTATTTATTTTGTTTGAGTGGGTAGTGTGTTTCGGGCGGTGGGGTTGGCCGAGTATGACAAATTGATATTTTGAGTTTCGCAGTTTTGTGAGTTCACTTATTTCGAGGTTCGCTGTATATGTGTCGATGGATTTGCATTCACTGGAATCAGCTTTGGTTAATTAAAGTAGACCCACTATTATATACAGGACTGATGAGACTAAGATCATAATAGGAGATTTAAATAAAGCTTTTGATATAGTAAACCATGAACTTCTGTGGACATAATGTAAGAGTATAATATCAGCAAGAAAATTAAGAATGTGTGCTGTTCTGCATATAACAAAACTAAAGTAAGACTTCTTAGTGAATGGATGGTTAAGTAAAGAAATAGATATAACGAATGGTATAGGTCAGAGATGACCCATGAGTAGTATATTATTTGCATTAGTTATGAATGTATTAGTCAGAGATGTAAATTTGCACATGACAGTTGCTACTTATATTACTAATGAAGAGATAAAAAATTTCAGTCAAGTTAACTTATGCAGATGATATATTGATTATGAGAAATAAAATCTGAATGAAAGAAGTCATATGCATCAATAATACTATATGTTATATACATAAATGTTTAAGTATAATGGGCATGACTTACTTTAAATAAAGAAAAAAGTAAATGACTAGGTGATATAGTAAAGATAGGAGAAGTATCTTTCTTGATGAAAAAAATCTCTGTATTAGGAATATAATTTAGGGATAAAAATGTAAGTGAGGAAAAATGGAATAGGATATTAAGTGAAATAAAGAAGCTTTGCTGTTTTTGGAAAACATACAAGCT
Source organism: Protopterus annectens (assembly GCF_019279795.1). Classification (NCBI taxonomy): domain Eukaryota; kingdom Metazoa; phylum Chordata; order Ceratodontiformes; family Protopteridae; genus Protopterus; species Protopterus annectens. Next base: position 755,970,475 of record NC_056746.1, on the reverse strand, counting down.
ATCATTAAATAAAAAGGTTTATTTGAATAACTTAGTTGTACTGCATAGCTGGTGTCTATATGTTGCCAGTAATCTATAAAAAAGAAATACTTCAAGTAATTTTTTTTTTTTTTATGGGGTTCAAGACTGAATCCAGTGAAGAAAGGAGTCCTACACATGGACAAGGAAGACAGAGGTTTAGGATTAATAAACCTGATTGTGTATGCTGCGTCTTCAAATTTGTATAAAGTTTATTTTTGGATAAATGATAAAAATGAAAAGTTAGTAGTAAATTTACTAAAGCGCAAATATAAGTGACATTGGGATATGTTAAAAAAAATCAAAAGAGGAAAAGTATGCTTAAATGAAGTAATGAGATGTTAGAGGGAAAAAATCCTCTGTGGAAAATAAAAATTGATAAAATAGAAAATGAGAGGAAGGTGTGGTATAAAAAATACAATGATACAATATTATTATGTTAATCCTTGGGCAGTAGCGAACAAAAAATTAAAGCTATAAAAGAACAAAAAGCATGGTGTAATAAGCAAGAAGAGTATCAAAAGAATTTTTATACATATTAATGATTAATAAATTAACAGTAAAGGGAAATATGCTATATAAAAAAGCAGTAAAAGGGTTTGTATATATTGTGGTAAAGAAGAAAGTACAGAAGATATTTACTTACAATGTATAAGGATAGCAACATTTTAGGAAAATTGTGTAAAGAAAATTTATTTGAAAATGTAAAGGAAGTAAATGAAACAGATATGGATATAATTATATTTGGATATTATAACCATAAAATAAGGAATATGTTGATAAAGTAGATAACAGTTTTTTTTATGTTATGTGGACCATTTGAAATTAAAGGCTAAATAAAATCATGTTTAATGGTAAATGGAAACTAGCAGTAATTTCAAGATAAATTAGATGGCAATTGTGAAAATAGGAGTGGGGTGGTCAAATAATATAATGATAATAAAAGTTTATGTAATAATGAAAAGTAAGATATCTGTACTTGTATGGCAATTATAGAAAGGAATGGAAATTTGTACAAATTTGCAAATATGTAAATATGTACATTTGTAAATAGTATTGTGTGTATTTTTTATAACTAAAGTATCCCTACTCTTTTTGATAGGTGCCATGGGATCTTTCATATCCACTTGAGCTACCACCAGCTCAGGCAGATAGAATCCAATTTAATGTCTCATCTATAGGGTCAGCAGACTAAGGAGTGCAGCCTCCACCTTATGCTCCACTGCAGTGTCAGAAATCAAGCTCCTCCATCTCTTTCTATATTATTATTCTTTATTTCTTTCTTCTGTCATTCCCATCAACTTGCTCTTCTTTCCCCACCTATCTAATTGCATTTGCATTATTTTACTTACTGTTAAGAACTACCAACATTCATATTTTTGTTGACTTCTCAGCATTAACTTATTTATAATTTGCTTACTGCTCTTTGATTGTTGAATTTCACCTCTAATGTTCTGATTACAAAATATAATCTGCACAGCATATATGATCAATAATTTTGTTGTTAATTATGTGTTTCTTTTGTATATTATTCTGGCTTGGGCTGAGGGTATAAACAATCTATAGCTGTCAGTGTTCTAACCCCATTTAATATAGGATCATAGGATCATAGGAGGTTACTAGGCTATTGGCCCTGAGGCCATTATAAGCCTAGCCAAGAGTTTAGCCCATGTTTACACAAGTCAGCACCCAATGCCCATGTCCAGCAGGGACACAGGTGGAATCCCAGGGTTATATTTTCTGTTTCCCATCCAGTTATCCAGGTTGTGCATATAAAGGGGTAAAGAGGTACTCTGACGTGGAGAGGGAATCTATTCTATAGATGGGGGAGTCTCCGGGACACAAGTCTGTCCTGCCAACAAGTCATGTTGATGTCGCAGAGCAGGTCAAGGCCGCACATGCTAGTTACTTGAGTGGAGCTTGACTTACAGATATGCAGCTGTCCCATAAAGTTGGGGTTCGTGATCACCTTGTATGCCAGACAAAGGTCATCTCTGAGGAGTCTGTATGAAACTGAGCAGAGGGATAGGGCTTTTAGCCTATCTGTGTATGGTAGATGTTTGAAGCCCTTGATTCTCCTGGTGAGGAACCTATGTGGTCTCTCCAGCTGCTGCATGTACTTTGCAAGGTACGTGCCGAAAGGGGAGTTCTAGTCAATAATGTGCCTTAAAAGGGAAGGATACAGGGATGTTATGACCTCCTTGTCTCTGGATGAGATACCCTTACTTATGAGGTGGGCCATGTAGAAGGCTTTCCGTACAACAGAAGCAACATGGTAGTCAAAGGTCAGGCTGCTATCACTCTGGGTGCCCAAATCCCTCACGATTGATTGCATGCTTAGGACATTGTTATTAATGTGATAATTTGTGGGCACGTTACTGTCCCCAAAGGGGATGGTGATGCATTTTTTGGTATTCAGCTTGAGGCCATGTTTCTGGCATCAGTCATTTGTCTGAGTGAGTCCTTCTTCGAGGATGTCTATATCACTAGCAGAATTGATGACAGCACCCAGCTTGCAGTCATCTGCAAACTTGGTTAGCCATAGCCCACTGGTTTTGGTCTGTACCTCAGAAAAGTATATCCCAAATAACAGAGGCCCCAAGACCAAACCCTGGGGTACTCCCCTTGTTACAGGTCTACTGCTTGAGGTGGCTTCCCTTATTTTGACTAGGTGGGTTCTATCAGTGAGCCTGTTTGCTACCCATCTAGTAACATATGGATTGATGCCTACTTGAGAGAGTTTTTCCTATTATGCCTAAATGGGGAATAGTGTCAAAGACTTTGGTCAGGTCAAGGTAGGTAGTGTGCATCTTCTTCCCCTCATCCATGGTTTTGTTGACTGTCTCAAAGAAGTCAATCAAATTTAGCAGGCATGACCTCACCTTGATGAAGCCAATCTGTGTGATAGAGTAGTTTGAAGTTGCCAATGTCCTTGTTAATAAGGTCCATGGTAATCCATTCCATAGCCTTGCAGATCAGGCTAGTTAGGCTGATGGGTCTAAAATTTCCTGGATTGGTGGACGCTCCACCTTTGTGTAAAGGGATGACAATGGCTGTCCTCCACTCAGCTGAGATGAAGCTGGTATTCAGGCTTTGGTTGAATATGGCACCTAAAGGTGCTGCAAATTCCTGCCTGAGTTCCCGTAGGATGCAGCCTGGTATGTTATTGGGTCCCATGGAGGCTGTATTTTTTTGCCTTTGAGAGAGCAGTAATGACCTCTTCCCTAGATATAAGGGGAAGGGGGCAGGTACTGGGGATGTCCTGATATACTGATGGGAGGGACAGAGGGCTGAAGTTCTCACTGAATCCATCAGCCAGCAAGTTTGCTATATCTACAACATTTGTATATGTAGTGTCCTTGATCTCCAGTTCTGAACAGATCTGGGTGCTCCCTTTGAGGTTGCGGACAGATATGAAGAAGGCCTTATGATTGTCTCTAGTAGATGTGGCCAATCTGGACTCAAAGTTTGCTTTGGAGGATTTCATTAGTGCTCACATATCCTTGTTCAGGCTAAGGAGACATTGCTTCCAATTAAATTTAAATAAAAGAAAAGACAAACACCATTATTTTCTTATAATTTGCCTGCAGAAAAAAATGAAATAGCCTGTCTTGCAGTCTGGTCTTTATCCTGGGAATGATAAACTACTACAGTCCTCTTAACCTGATGTTTGGTATCAGTTATTGTAATGGTACACGTTTGCTGGAGAGAGCACCTGACCTGTGCAGGGCATACTGAAAGATGATGAACAAAATGCACTATTGTTGTAGTCCTGCAGTCTATATTGCACTTATCATAGGAAGTAGGTATAACCTTGCCTAAATAAATATTTCTTATCTGATAACAGAAGCAGGATATGAACAATGCAACAGAAGCAATACTCTGGTACCTTGTTGAGCCAGGTCCACAGCTGATCTGAATAAAGTCTGACTTTGGCCTATATGACCCACAATTGATTAGTTGCCTGGGATGTGGATGATCTGGATTGGGTGACCACAACCAAATCATGTACTCTGGGACAGAGCTTGGAGCCCAGTCTGCTACAAACCTGACATGGAACAGGGGTTGAGTGTCCCAGTTGTGTGGTGTATACAGCTGAGGATCAGAACTCACTTAGCAGCATATAACCTATAAGCCTGACAATACATGCATGGCCAGAAGTGTTCATCAGGCTTGGCCCAGCATTGTGGGAGTGCTAGTCTTAGGATCATAGGATCATAAGTGGTCACTAGGCTAATGGCCCTGGGACCCTTACAAGCCTAGCCAAGAGTTTATACCCAAAAAAAGAAACCTCAGTTAGCACCTGTCGCTCCTGTCAATGAAGGACACAGGTGGGGCTCCTGGGACAAATTTGTGGTTTCCCATCCACTCATCAAAGTTGTGCCTGAAAAGGGTCAGTGAGGTACTCTGTTTGACATGTATGGGAAGTCTATTCTAGAGACGGGGCGGCTTTTGGGAGACAAACCTGTATTTTCAGCAGGATTTCTTGATGTTGCATATTAGATTTAGGCCTTTCAAGTGGGTAATGCATGAGGAGTTAGACTTACGGATATGGAGCATATCTAGTAAGGCAGGATCTGATATTACCTTGTAGGCAAGACAGAGATCACCTCTCAGCAAGCTGTATGATATCGTGTAGACTGATAGTGATTTGACCCTGTTCACATAGGAGAGGCTGCCTCAGGGTAAACAAAGTATCACTGATGGCTTCTGGAGTTATAACCACCCTGCTATGAAATAACACACAGTTAATTGGTAGTTATAGCCTTAGAGGCTCCTACGACAAGATAACAAACTTAGAAAAGTCCCAGTAGTAAACAATAAGAATTGGTATACGTTACTGAGCAGCATGCATCTGTAAGCCTTGATGGTAGCCTTGGTTAGGTAGCACACTCAGATACAAAATGAACAAAGCCCATTTAACTGAGAGGCATCAGTGAGATCACAGAATTCCCCCTGTCCTTGAGAAGTGAACAAGCTAAACCCAAATGTGTTCTCCTACCAAGAACCACAGCAGCCTTGGGGCTGAATGTAAAAATCCATGCCCAGTACCCAAGAAGCAAACAAAGTTTTTCTCCAGTCCTTAGTCCTGCCTCCTTCATCTAGGCCCAGGAAATAATGATGTTAGGCATTATCTTCCCATTTAAAGAAAAGGAAACAGGGTAACAGATCCTTGACTGCTCAGCCCATGAATCCAAAAGCCCTGCTGGAAGGTAAAAGCATGAAGGTAGCTTAAGTTTCCAATTTCCAAGATCTGTCTCTTTGCACATGGCTGTTGCCAGGGAAAATATCATGAGCTAAGTGCACATTATATTGCAAAGTACCAGTCTAGAAGATGAAGCTTTTTTGTAACTTTTGCCACAGTCCTCCTGCACTAACAATATTTTCTCATTCTCACACCATCCATTTTGCCAAAGAAACATGCATCCTCTTCAATGCATTCAGAGTTAAACCAGAAAGTAAGGTATAGGACCACAAGCAGAGTCCCACAGCTTGTGACAGAGATCTTCAGTAGTGTGGTACCTCTCATGCTAATGACACCTATGCTACAACACCACTTCCCAGATAGTCCAAGAAAGTACATACACCCCACAGTCTGCCACATGCATAGTCTGTCATTCACTAAAAGCAGCAGCATCTATAAAAGTACATCAATGATGTGGCACTCCAGAAACTTTATCACATATGATGGTCATGCTACTTGGCAGTGTGGCATTCCCACTCTGTGATTACCTGGTTTGCATATGCAGGCAAAGGACAGAGTAAACACTGTACAGCAGGACACTAGGTGCACTCTAATTTCCACTCATGTAACCTTACAGCAAGAGACACATATAGGAGAGGTTTGCATTGGGCATACAATAAGCAAGTTCCTTACACTGCAAAAGGCAGTCTAGCTCATGACCAACATTGCAGGAAGAAGAACACAACTCACCTACAAGCTAAAAATCAGCTCTTCCCTATTAGGTAATGGATAGATGTCTAACCCTGCAAATTTACAAGAGCACTTTTTTTTAAGTATCACATATGGTATCCCAAAGTGATAAATACATGCATATATTGTATACTGTATTATAGTAATTTTTGAACAGTTAACATTATTTGGTTCTCTGGACACTGAATCTGCATTTTGAACAACTACTCACGAATATTTATGCAGAAATTTGAACATAGAATGATATTTAGCTGTGAATTAAAATTATCTACGAATGGGCTACATATCCTTATAAGCAGCCTGCCTCTTCCTTACACTCATTACAAAGCACTGAGTAATTTATAATGAACAGTCATCCACCAATAGCCTTTTATTTAATCTGATAGTGCACTGAATTTCCATTTTCTGAAGTTAGTTATGGATTTTAACAGGTACTGCCTTGGAGAAGGCTTGGGATAAAGCAAGCAGTGGACATTTTTAGTAATATATTCTGGTATGTAGTCACATGGTTATTGGAACATCTACTTGTGAAGATAGGTGAAGGCCGCCAGCCTAGCTAAATAGAATTGTGTAGATAATTCTGTCATTTGTAAATATTAATGTAAGCCACAGGCTTGTTCTCCTAAATGTGAAAAGACCGTATCGGATGTTGAACTGAAAAAAATGTAACAACAGTGCACTCTGCTGTAAGAAAGATGTTAATTTATTTATTTTATTTATTTTACATTTATTAACCGGGATAGTCCAACTGGATACATGCCCATTTTCAGTGGATGCCCAGGGAGAAATGCTCCAAAGAAATATTTATACAAACAAAATATACTAACATGTTTCTACTATATACATGATCATATTAATGAGCAAACATTATTAAGTCATTCACAAGCACATTTAAAAAGATATACAAACAATATGAAGGTATGTTAACTATGTAGTCACATCATGCATCTAAAAGGGGTATTGATAAGACTATGTAGCCTTATCAAGAGACTATGTGTGTAAGGCAAGAGATACTGCAGTAGTGGAGTGGGACTGAAGTTAGTCTGGTGTGGAGCAGGGACATAACCATTTGTTGTTAAGATGGCTTTTGATAGACATTTTAAATTTGGTTAGAGAAGATTCCCGAGTAATGGATGAAGGCAGGGACTTCCAAATTTTGGATATGTAAGATGAGTAGAGGGAGTCAAGGGCATGGTTGTGGGATCTAGACAAGCATTGCAAAATTCTTTGATCTAAAACTCAGAGCTGAGATGTCTAGAGGGAGGCATTCAGCCTATTGTTTTGAAGCCAGAGTTAATGGCTAGAATTTACATGTATAATTTCTTTAATTGCTCTGGCTTACTGACCAGCTGCACTATCAAAAGGGCCATTAACCTCTGAGTTTCTGATAGCCTGGGAACCAGAAAGAAATTATGTAATCTGAAATGAATCAGTGGTACTGTGCTATCAATTTAAGGACAGAATGAATGAGGGCATTTAGCATTTGTCTTTAGAACATCCAAATCACTAGAACTCTGCCTGTGTTCTATATGTAAGTTTATTTTAAGACTGGTTTCTCTTAGATATAGCTAGGAACTAGGAAGATTAGATTAGTTTTTTTTTTCCTGTATTGATGTCAGAAGTTTTCTACTGTATTATTTTAAGTATTTCTCTGTGATCTCTGAACTCTTGACTAGCACTGTGTACTAAGAATTATTGTCTTGTGTTTTTATTATTTATTTTTAAATATTTTAAACCTTTCAACTGCGGCTGTTTTGTGTAGCGATAATTTAAACTCTGAGAGTACATTGCATGTATTTAGTGATACTGGCCAAGCCACTCCAATGAGCCTTGACTGTTCAGTTGCACTTACCATTTGGATAATAATATTGCACAGTAATAATTGGACACCCTTTGTTAAGGGCCTTTTTAGTAGCTGATAAATATTAGTGGGTGGTGGCAAGTGGTACTACCGCATAGTCTTGGTAAAAGGGGGACAGCTGGAGAACCTGTGCCAGCCTTCCACAGGAGTGTCAGTGTGGTTGTATATAACTCTTATCTCAAAGTATGTGTGTGTTAGATACTTGGACAGGGGCAAGAGCAATGGTTGGATAGAGAGGATGCTGAAGGTTTTAGCTTGCCCACTAGGCTGAGATCTGAATCATATAGCTGTGTCACTGGGGAGTCTTATTGGGGACCTGGAGAGAAAGGGAGAAACCAGGCCCAGACTGACTGTGATCTCTGTGTGCTCTTAAGGGAAATTGTACTCTACTGTATGTGTATTTATTATCCTTTCCCTATATGGCACCCCTCACTGGTGTTAGTGGTGAGGATTGAGGCTCTTTGATTGCTGGGCCAGTGCACGGGTGTCAGACTACTAAAAATTTTGAATTGTATTTGGTATCTCCTCAATCACTGCAACATGGATCAAATCTGTATTATTTCACCTAGCAAAACCTTGCACTTATTCCACCATTTTTTATCTTTTCCTGATCTCATGGTGAGGGACATCTTTTTCTGATTCAGTTTTCAACACATGCCTATCTCCTGAAGAGGTGCATATGCTCATATCTACAAAGGATAATTTGGTCTTTTCCAGTCCCACCTTCATACTCACAACATCAGTATTTAAGATAGCTATCAAATGAAAACCTATGATTTCTTTTAACAACATCACTTCTATGAAACATAGAACATATTACAAGATCAATCTTTACTTAATCGAATAAGTAAAGCTCAAACTTGTAATATTGAAACTGTAAATTGTCAAACGGCTGATTTAACCCAGTGAAACAGTTCCCTTGGCCATTCTGTGGAGTATGTCCATTTCTCCAAATTGGAACGGCCTCAACACTGGGAGATGTGGCAGATGAAACCCCCACTTGATTTCAGATGTAAAGTTTTGTTTTTTTTTCAATTTGCCAAGGGAAGTGTTTCTCTTGGTTGAATCGTCCATTCAAAAATTTTAGCTGTCAATATTACAAGATCGAGCTTTAGTAATTTGATGAACTAAAGCTTCGATGTTGTAATATAGACTCTCTGTGAAGCATTTTGGCACTACATTTTCCCCTTTAGCCTCCCTTCCTTCTTTATTTAGCAGTTTTGCAGCACTGAAATTCAAGGGACGTTGTCTCTTCAAAGTGGCCTTCTCAGATGTGGAAGGTTTTGAATGATGTGGTAGTATGTCACACATTTCCACACAGTTCTCAGGTGCGGGAAATGGTGTAGTTGCAAGAAAACACAGCATGTGGGCAGCACTCCTATACACTTTTGCCAGTCATAAAAACAAAAGCTGCTAGTGATATTGGAACCAGATTCAGGAAGCAGAGTTCTGTAAAACTAGATTCTTTCAGCTTGTAATCAAGGGAAGTGTGATGCCTGTGCACTGGCCCAGTAATCAAGGAGCCTCAATCCTTACCATTAACACCAGTGAGGGATGTGCACATTGAGAGGATGTTAGATACACACATCGTAAAGTACAATTTCCCTTAAGAGCACACAGAGATCACAGTCAGTCTGGGGCTGGTTTCTCCTTCCCTCTCCAAATCTCCAATACGACACCCCACTGGCACAGCTATGGAGTTCAGATCTCAGCTGAGTGGTCAAGCCAAAATCTCCAGCACCCTCTCTGTCCAACCAGTGCTTCATGTCCCTGCCCAAGTAGCTGACACACACACACACACACACACACACACACACACACACACACACACACACACACACACACACACACACACACACACACACACACACACACACACACACACACACACACACACACACACACACACACACACACACACATTGAGATTTGATTTATATACAAACATACAAACACTCCTGGGGAAGGTTTTCTAGCTATGCCTCCTTCTGCCCAGACTATACAACAGTACCACCTGCCACCAGCCACCCTTATCAGCTACTATAAAAGCCCTTACCAAAGGGTGTCCAATTCTACTGTGTAATGTTACTATTATCCAAATGGTAAGTGTGTCCAAGGCTAAGGTTACTTAGGAGTGATCTATACAGTGTCATCAAATGCATATGCAAGTACTCTCAGAGCTTAATTATCTCTGCACAACACCAGCCACAATTAATAGGTTTAAATATTTAAGAATAAATAATAAAAGCACAAACAATACTCATTAATTCAACACAGTGACAACAGAGTTCAGAATCATAGGAAACACTTTAAAACAACATTGCACGACAGTCTCACATAAATACTGAAACTGTCTAGACTACTCTTACTATATTCCTATCTCTCTCTAAGAGAAACTGTTTTCTAAATAACTTACTTACCGAGCAAGGCAAAGTTCTGGTGAGATGTTTACAGGTCCAGAAAAAGATACAAAATGCACTGACTTTTTCTCTGAGATAGTTCTTAAGTTAATAATACACATTACTGTTGAATCGTCTCAGATTACATCATTCTTGTCACCTCTGCCTAAGTTACCCAGGCTAGCAGGAACTTAAATTTTAACATGTCTCTGTTAAAAATACTTATCTCTCAGAATCTGACAATTTTCTCTTAGAAGCGTGCCTGAAACTGAAAGTTGTAAAACAATTACCTTCGACACTTGTAATTAACTCTCTTTCCAGATAATAGAAATAATCCCCTAGCCTAGACATCCTGTCTTTTAGCTGAGATAAACTAACTTTATAACACACAATAAAACTCTTTACTTAACTTATTTTCTTATAGTTTTGCAAGTTAACTCTGCATGTCCCAGTTTCTACTACAGAACCATACATTTGCATTGACATATAGTTTATATACATTTCTGCTCTTTTCCAACAGGGTGCACTGTGGTTACAATATTGAAGCTCAGTACAGAACATATAGTGTTCTTACATTTTTAAGGCAAGCATACAAATCATATTAATATTCACAAATGACATATAATTATTTCTATTCTATCTAGCTGGGCTGGCAGTGTCACATTTCTATATAAATCATATTAATATTTTCAAGTGACATACTTATTTACAAAATTCCACCTAGCTGGGCTGGCAGCATCTTGGTTTATCACATTTCTCCCCCAATGAGAACTCAAGCTAGTTTTTCAAGTGACCCTTGAGAAACATTGCTTGAGAGGATTGAGCATATCTGAGAATACCTTACCCCATTCCCTGTCTAGTGAGTCCATCTGTGTTGGCATTGCTAACCCCACTGCAGTGCTGCACTGTCATATCATATGCTTTTACCCCTAGTTTCCACCTTAGCAACTTGGCATTTTGCTGGTTGTCTTGATGTAACCATGCTAGGGGATTGTGATCTGTAGCTACAGTGAATTTCCTTCCATACAGATAAGGCTGAAGTTTCTGCAGTGCTCACACTATGGCTAGACATTCCTTTTCTACAGCTGCATAGCATTCCTCCCTGGGTTGGAGCCTACAAGTAAGATAAACCACTGGGTGCTCTTCTCTCTCTGAAGAAATCTGGCTAAGTACAGCCCTCACCCCATGGTTCAAAACATACACTTGCACAACTATTTTTTGCTGTAATCTGGACTGGCTAACACAGGGGGCCCTCCCAAAGCTTCTTTAAGCTTCTGAAATGCCTGCTCACATGCTAGTGTCCACACTATATTATCTGGCCTGTATTTCCTTGTCAGGTCTGTGATGGGAGCAGCTATGGTACTATAACTGAAGATGAACTTTCTGTAGTACTCTGCTGTCCCTAAGAATGCCCTCACCTACTTTTTGGTAACAGGTGCAGGCCATGCCTGAATGGCTTCCACTTTTGCTGGTTCTGGCCTGATCTTACCACTCCCCACTCTATGTCCCATGTAGGAGACTTCTTCAATACCCACCTGACATTTTCTGGGTTTAATGGTCAACCCTGCCCTCTGTAGTCTGCCCAGTACCTCCCTGACATGCTGAAAGTGCTATTGCCAGGAATGACTGTAGATGGTAATATAATCTAGGTAAACAAGGGCAAAATCTCCTGCTCCAGCTAGAATTTTGCATACCAAAGGGCATATTTGTGAACTCATACAAGCCAAAAGGAGTCACAAATCTGACCTCTCTCTAGCACTGGAAATCAAGGGAACCTGCCAGTAACCCTTGGTAAGATCAATGGTGGCAAGATACTTAGTCCCACCCAGCTGCTCTAGTGCTTCATCAGTTCTAGGCATGGGGTAAGCATCTGACTCTGTGTGACAAATTTCCTGTAGTCCACACAGATTCTGATGCTTTCATCCATCTTTGGTACCAGCACCACTGGGGAGGCCTAGGGACTGTTGGACTCCTGAATTACCTCTAGTTCCAACATTTCCAGTATCACCTCCTTCAGAGTATGTTTGACTCTCTCATGCACCCTATAAGCAGGCTGCCTAATAGGCCTTTTGGGTCCTGTATCCACCTGATGCTGCACTAGGTGGGTGCACCCTGTTTTCCCAGTGAACATGTCCCCAAACTCCAGCAACACTGCTCAGATTTTTCGAACTTGGATAGGAGATAGCTGCTGGGACATTGTTACCCCTTCCACTGAGGTGTTACTCTGAGCCTCACTGAGGGGATCAGTCACCAGGTCTCCCTCAGACTCTTCCTGCAATCCACTGCAAATACTCAGCATAAGGGCCTCCCTATCATGGTAAGGTTTCATCATGTTAACATGGTACAATGTGTGCCCCTGCCTCCTGCCTAGCAGTTCCACCATGTAGATGACATCACTGACCTTCCTTACCACCTTATAGGGTCCTTCTCAAGCTGCCTGCAGCTTGTTGTGACTAACAGGACCAAGAACCATTTCCTGCTGCCCTATACCATACTCTCTAGCTTGAGCATTCCTGTCATACTAGACCTTTTTCTGCTGTCAGGATTCTGCCATACTCTCCTGGGCCAAGCTAATGAGTTCCCTGAGCCTTGTCCTGAGGTTTAGGACATATGCCACAACAGACTCCTGGTGCGATTTACACTCACCGTCCCACTCATCTCGAATTAATTCTAGAGGATCCCCTCACCCTATGCCCATACAGAAACTCAACGGGTGAAAAAACTGTGGATTCCTGGAGAACCTCTCTACAAGCCAACAACAGATGGGACAAATATTTGTCCCAGTCCCTCTTAAGCTGGTCTGCAAATGACGTAGCATCATCTTGAGTGTAGAGTTTAACCTCTCAAGAAGACCATTAGTCTGGGGATGGTAGGGGTGGTCTTTAGGTGCTTCACCCAACAGTACTTCCACAGACAAGCCAGCAGGTCTGATATGAAATTGGCACCTCTGTCAGTCAGTATTTCTTTTGGAAAACCTACCCTGCTGAAAATCTCTAACAAAGCATTTGCCACCTTTTCTGCCTCAATGGAGGACAGACCTACTGCCTCAGGGTATATTTTAGCATAATCTACTAGCAGTAGGATATATTTTTTTACCTATGGAACTCAGGGTACTCAGAGGCCCCACAATATCTATAGCTGCCCTCTGAAATGGCTTCTCAATCACAGGCAAAGGCATCAAAGGAGCTTTCACCTTGTCTCCTGCCTTGCCTACATGTTGGCACTGCTCACAGGTCCTGTAGTACCCTGTTATATCTCTGGAATTCCCAGGTTAATAAAAGTTCTGCATAATATGTCTCTTTGTATGTTTTATGCCCATATGACCTACAAAGGGAATATAATGGGCTATGGCTAGAAGTGCCAGATGGTAGGCTCTAGGCACTGCCATCTGCTGTATCCTCTCACCTTCTAGCCCTCCCTCAGGGCTCCACTCTCTATACATTAACCCTTTGTCCTAATATATAGATTTCCCTTTCCCTTGAGAATCAGATGCTTCACTAGCTACCTCCCTCAGGACTTGTAATGTAGGGTCTGAGAGCTGAGCCTGTCTCAACTCTCTCTTTGTAACCCTTCACAACTTCTGTACTACAGGAAGTCTGGTATCCTCTGACAGTGGTGCCTCACTGTCAGCCTAGGTACTACTACTCACCTCTGGCCTTGCAGTCATTCTGACCAATGGAGCATCAGTACCAAAAAGCAGTTGTTTCTCACCTTTAGTCTCACTGTTACAGGGTAGCTCTCTCCCTGAAGTAACCACCTCACCATTTCTCACTGCAAGTATACAGTATGACTGGGTCTCCCCAGGCTACCAGACCCACATGCTTGTCTCCAAACCCGACTGTGTGTAACTGCATGAACACACAGTACTACATTATCAAAATCCTTCCCTATCAGGACATTTTCAGGATGGTAGTTCCATACCCTTGTTGTCTCAAGACAATCTACTGTTGGCATTTTGTCTTTCCCACTTACTGGCTCTCCCACCTTTTGCTCCCCACCTTGCCTCCATGGACATCTATATGGTTCATAGCCCCACTGGTTGTATTCAAAAAATTTAACCCGAGGTCCTGGACGTGTACCTGAACTAGTGGCTTCCCCTGCTACTGGCAGATTCTGTTGGGGCTATCTGGGCTGCCCATCAAGGGTTTCTTTGGACCTGTGAGCATCACTGGGTGTCTCTTTCCTGTGCAGGGATGCCCTTCTTGCTAGGTATAGGTCCCCCTTCTTCTCTAACTCATTTATAGTAAGGTATTGTCTATCAGCTAACTAGATCCTCATGTCCTCAGGTAAAGTGCTAAAGGCTTGGTCTCTCAGCAAAAGGTCCACCAGCCCTTCAAAAGTGATGACCTGACATCCACTCACTCACCTTTGAAAATAAGTCCTTAGTTCAGCAACATATTCACACACACTTTCATCTGCCTTGCATCTATGCTCAGTAAACTTTTTCCTACAAGCTTCAGATGTTAGCTTAAAAAATTCTAGTAAGTAGTTCTTTACAATATTATAATTTAAAAAGTCATTAGCAGACAGTTTGGATAGAACATATACAGCTTTACCACGGAGTAAGGTGGTCAGAAACCGTACCCAGAGCCCTTGGTCAACATTATACTGCATACATACTCTCAAACATATGAATGAAACTATCAAAATTAACCCCCTCTATAAATTGTGGAAGAAATGTACTGATCTTTGTTGCTTCTGGGGTTTGGTTACTCCCTTCCCCATTACCTCCATGACTCTGGCAAACATTCAGCATCTCCTGTTCTTGTTGCCTATTCCTCTTCTTCTCCTCAGCTTCCAGGCATAACAGTTTCTCATTCTTCTCAGCCTGTAAATGTTGCAGTTTCTCATTTTCCTCAGCCTCTAGATGCCTCAGTCTCTCTGCTGCTTCTATTTACAAATGACTGGCCTCCAACTCAAGTCTCTTTAACTCCAGATGGATTTTTATTTCCTCAGTAGAAAGGTTGAGCTGTTCATTCTCTGAGTGTTGTACATCTCCATGGCCAGTCTGATTGTCCTCCTGATTGCTATTCTCTGTTGCAGCTGTGACAAAAGCTGCAATCATATATGCTTTAGTCAGGTTTCAATGCACTGGTCCTTTAGCCTGGCACATCTCAACCAAACGGCTCCTTGTCAGCTTGCCATACTCCTCTACTAACATGTTTGCCTGCTCTCCCTGACTAACTAAACTAACAAAAGAAATAAAACAATTGTGATATGAACTCTGAATGTTCACTGCTTGGCTGATTTAGAGTACGAAAACACCTTACGTGATCACTGTACACAACCTACAGGAATTCAATATCCACACCATTACAAACCAAATAATATGTGATGTGGCTAACTCATTACTATCAACCAATTAATATTTGATGTGGCTATCCCACCACTGCCAAGCAATTAATATGTGATGCTTGTGCACTGGTCCAGTAATCAAGTAGCCTCAATCCTTACCACTAATACCAGTGAGGGATGTGCACATTGGGAGTATGATAAGTACACACACAGTGAAGTACAATTTCCATTAAGAGCACACAAACATCACAGTCAGTCTGGGGATGGTTTCTCTCTCTTTCCAGATCTCCAATAAGACTCCCCACTGGCATAGCTATAGGGTTCAGATCTCAGCAGAATGGTCAAGCCAAAATCTTCAGCACCCTCTCATTCCAACCAGTGCTTTGTGTCCCTGCCCTAGAACAGACACACATACACTATGAAATTTGATTCATATAAAAACACACAGACACTCCTATGAAAGGCTGGCATAGGTTCTCTAGATCTGCCCCCTTCTGCCCAGACTATACAGTAGTACCACCTGCCACCAACCACCCTTATCAGCTACTATAAAGGCCCTTTCTAAAGTGTGTCCAATTCTACTGTGTAATGTTACTATTATCCAAATGATGTATGTCCCAGGCTAAGGCTATTTAGGAGTGGCCTATACAGTGTGACCAAATACATATGCAAGTGATCTCAGAGCTTAATTATCTCTACACAAAACCATCCACAATTAATAGGTTTAAAAATATTTAATAATAAATAATAAAAGCACAAGATAATACTCATTAACTCAACACAATGACAATAGAGTTCAGAATGACAAGAAATGAATACAGAAAATAATTATGTATTCACAAACATGCTAAATACCTTTACCCCTCCCAGAACTAAAAGAGTGAAATCGAAAATTGTGCCATGGTTCTCCAAAGATACCATCACTCTTATGCACTCACGTGACAAAATATGGAAACTTTACCAAAAACTCAAAAGCCCACATTCTCTTAATCAATATGAACTACTGTGCAACAGTGTAAAACAGCATATTCACTCCGATTGTAGATCCTACTACTCAAAACTCCAGAACAACTCTAAATCTAACCCTAAGAAATTCTGGAGTAGTATTACCACCCTCTTCAAACCTGGCAGAAAAGATAACCCCTGTCCTGACCCCTCTGCTCCTGACCAATCCATAGACAACAACTTTAACTCCTTCTTTATTAACTCCATAGCCAAACTTACCACATCTTTCCTGTTAGATCACTAACCTCTTCTGCCCCACTCTCCATTAACCCCTCTTCCTCTGCCACCTATTCCACCCTCCCACCTCTACGCCTCTCTCAACCAACCCCTCTTCCTCTGCCAATAATCCTAACTTCCCCTTTCTCCCTCAAACTGATCCTTGTCAACACTGTTAAAAAACTTCTCAGTAAATTAAAACTTTGCTCAAATGCCCCAGATATCCTTCCATCAAACTTTAAAATTAGCTGCTTACAGCATAGCCTACCCTATATGCATTCTCATCAACCACTCCATCCTGGAATTCTATGTACCCGTCCTTTGGAAAAAGTTATTCATCATCCCCTTACATAAGGGAGGCAACAACAATGACGTCCCTAACTTCTGCCCCATAGCCATACTCTCCACTATCTCAAAAATAGTTGAAAAATGTATTCACCAACAACTTCTTTCCTTCCTCCTAGACAATAACCTCCTGTCCCCTACACAACACGGTTTTGGACCCCCCCAAAGTACCTCCTCAGCCCTCTTATCCTTCCTTGACATAATCAACCACTCCCGAGACTCTGGTAATGTTGTATCCTCTCTGTTCTTAGACTTATCAAAAGCCTTCAATACCATTTCTCATAACCTATTACTTTCAATGCTCTCACACCTTAACCTCTCTGCTCTCCAACTCTAAATTGATTTTCCAGCTATCTTTCAAACAGGCAACAGTCCATTAAATGGACCAACTGCACCTCTTCATTCCTTGATACCCTCACAGGAGTGCCCCAAGGGTCTAGCTTAGGCCCTTTACTATTTAATATCTTCATTAACAACTTCCATCATTGCGTGCCTAATGCTAAACTTGTCCAATACGCAGATGAATCTATTATCATCTGCTCAGCTGATTCTCTCCCCAAACTTATGCAACTAACACAGGCTGCCTTTAGTTGCACTGAGACCTGAATGCTAATTAACCATTTAGCCCTTAATGCAACTAAAATTAAACTCATGATTTTTCCCCTAATAAAAACTACACAATTGACAAAAACTCTTTCACTATAAAAAGCCAAAACATGACACCCATCGAACTAGTCCCTCACAACAAGCATCTCAGAGTCTTTATTGATAAACATCTAAAATTTGACATACACATTCAAGCCAACATCATAAAACTCACCAGAAGTTAGGTATGCTTTACCGCCATAACCGCTACCTAACCTCCTCAACTAGGCTTACCGTCTCTACCACTAACCTCCTCCCCTCCCTCCTATATGGAGCTCCAGTTCTCACCAACCTTCAAAGTACCCTCAAAGATAACCTGGCATCCTACTACAATAAAATCTCCAAGTTTGCTACAACTATAAATCTTCCTCTTACCACTGTATCACCTTACTCATTCTCTGACTTGGTTAGAGCTCCCCAGTCATCTCTCTTTCATTCAACTCTCTACTGCCCATAAACTTATTTTCAACCCTTCCCACTGCCCTTCACTATCCTTTCCACTCACAATTCACCTTCCTTACCATTCTCTTAGATTCAATAATTAGAATCTTCTTGAACTGCACAAACCTCTTCATACCCCTGGCCAATCTCTATTAGCCTTCTCTCTTGAACAAAAATGGAAATCACTTCCTCCCCATATTTGGACTACCCATAATCCTTCTGCCTTTAAGTCCCTTCTCCACTCATATCTCCTCCACGTGGGAATGCTCCTGCTCCTACCCCTCCTAAACTTCCCTTACACCTTTCTTGCAATCAATCTCCACATCTCTTAAGCTCTAGCTTCCCCCTTCTGTTCTTCTCCAGCTTCTCTCCTTAAATTATGTAACAACTATGTTCTTCCAAAAAAAAATGTAATATCTCATTGACTGTTTTTCACTACAACTTCTTGCTTTAAAAATTGTATTAACTGCCAATACATTGTGTATGTACTTGAATCTTTTTTTTCCTATAACTGTATTAACTGCCAACACATGCTGTATGTACTTGGAGCTTTTTCTTCTATAATTGTATTAACTGCCAATATTTTCGTATGTACTTGGAGATTTTCTCCCTGGGCCTCCATTGAAAAAGGGCTCAATATGGCCTAATGGACTTTCCCGGCTAACAAACTATAAATAAAATAAAATAAAATAAAAAAAAAATACTTTAAAACAACATTGTAGGACAATCTCACATAAATACAGAAAACATCTAGACTACTTTTGCTATATTCCTAACTATCTGTAAGAGAAACTGTGCTCTAAATAACTTACTTACAGAGCAAGGCAAAGTGCTGGTGAGATGTTTACAGATCCAGAATAAGACAGAAAATGCACTGACCTTTTTTCTGAGATAGTTATTAAGTTAATAATACACATTACTGCTGAATCAGATTGAGATTACATTTATTTATTTATTTATTTATTTTACATTTGTTAACCGGGAGAGTCCGACAGGATACATGTCCATTTTCAGCGGAGACCCGGGGAGAAAAGCTCCAGGTACGTAACAGACATATGAACATTGTTAATGCAAAAAAGGAAGATAGTTGAGTTCTAAATACAATATAAAGATACATCACATCTTGGGGAAAAAAATAACAGCAGCATATAAAAAAACATAGGTCAGTTACAAAGGCGAGGCGCCTTGTTAAAAAGCAGTTAAGGATAGTGAGGTAAGAGAAGGGTAAATGATAGTGGTTAATCAGGTTTGGAACAGGGACATTGCCAGAGAGTATTGAGATGGGGTTTAAGCTTTTTTTTGAATTGTAGGAGTGAAGGTACTGAGGTGAGCATGGTCGGTAGGGAGTTCCACATTTTACCTACAAAGTTTGAGAATAGAGAATCCCCAGCAGAATTATTGGCTTTGGTAGTTTGAGCTAAGATCTTATTGGAGGAGCGTAAAGATTGCAGGTTAATATAGGGGTGAATGATGTTTTTCAGAGCTGGTGTTTTCTCTGGCATCATTCTTGTCACCTCTGCCTAAGTTTCCCAGGCTTCAGGAACTTAAATTTTACATGTCTCTGTTAAAAATACTTATCTCTCAGAAGCTGACAATTCTCTCTTAGAAGTTTGCCTGAAACTGAAAGTTGTAAAACAATTACCTTGGAAACCTGTAATTACCTCTGTTTCCAGACAATAGAAAGAAGCCCCTAGCCTAGACATCCTGTCTCTTAGCTGAGATAAACTAACTTTATAACACATCATAACACTCTTTACTTATCAACTTATTTTCTTAGAGTTTTGCAAGTTAACTCTGTATGTCCCAATTTCTACTATGGAACCATACGTTTGCATTGAAATATAGTTTGTACACATTTCTGCTCTTTTCCTGCAGGGTGCATTGTGATTACAATCTTGAAGCTCAGTACAGAAGATATAGTTTTCTTACATTTTTAAGGCAAGCATACAAATCATATTACTATTCACAGATGACATAGAATTATTTACAAAATTCTATCTAGCTGGGCTGGCAGTGTTACATTTCCATATAAATCATATTAATATTTTCAAGTGACATAAAATTATTTACAAAATTCCAGATAGCTGGGCTGGCAGGATTTCAGTTTATCACAGGAAGTGTCAGACTAATTTCCTTTTTCATTTTGCCCTGGCAGTCCATTTTACCATTTTAATACACCTGCCAGAATACCTTTATAAAGATATTTCTTAGGCCTTATTCCTGTACATTGCCCAGGATTTTGCTATTCCACCCATCGCAGGTATCTGTAGCCCATCCTATGATGGACCCTTTCATGGCACTTTGTACTATTGTAAGGTCAATTCATAATAAATATGGGATTACTTCAGATTTGCTATGTTCTATTGAGCTAAACTGTATAGCAGAGATATGCTCTGATGAGAATTTTAATCTTCATTTGGCTGCAGTTTTCCCCATGGAGTCTCAGAGATACATTGCCTTCAGAGTGGAAGGACTAATGTTGGTGATGTTGTCTCTGATATTCCTGTACTTTGGCTGACACAGTTTGGCTTTAAGGAGACAAGTGTCAACATGCCCAAGTAACAGGTTCAAAATGTAGGTTCTACCTCATCTACTGAGCACCTGGGTTTGTAAGGATATTCCTACAAAAGTTCTGTGATTTTGTAGTTGGCTCTGTTATATGGATTCACACTGTGCACTACCTCTGTAACTCTTAGATTGGCTCATACTCTTGACTTCATCTTCCCGTTGGATGTGAAGACATCAGACCTGACTGTGAAGCCAATCTTTTGGTCTTACCACTTCCTTTGCCCACTTTGGTCCAGAGCTCTTGCATTAGAAACCTTGAACTGAGGTTGACTATAGCTATTAGTCATATTACATCTGGCATTATCTCCTCTATGCTCCTTAAGCACCTCCCAGTGGATGGTGTTGCCTCTTTGAATGCTTTCATCAACAACAACCAGTCATTGTCCTGGGCACTCAGCTTCCCAGCTTCAGTTTGTATTTTACAAGTATTAGCAACTTGTTAACCTTGGTTAGATATGGATCGTCTTGTCCTACATTGTGAAGGGTGCAGGTTGGGTCATCAATGGCAGCAGGCAGTTCTGTGGAGCAACAAAACTGACTTGGATAAACACAATGCTAATAACCAGAAAGAGATAATTCATAAGAAGGCAGAATTCCTGTCCTAGAGATCGTATTAGTGGCTGACAGACCAACAGTGCTCTTCCATGTGGTTGAGGAAATGAAGCCCGTCTCTCCTCTATAGGACCCTTATTTGTCTCAATTTGAGTTAGGTGCTCTGTTTTTTACTAATATGATTGTTGCTGTCTAGTCTGGTCTGGTCTGCCACCAGCAGACCTCACAGAAACTGTAGGGAGTGGTCTTGGCTTCCTCTTGCCCATTGTCTTTGATGGCGCTCAATATTCCTGATTACAATGACCTTTTGACTTTCATTTCTAGTGTGCATCCAAGGACTAGCAGGCTAAGCTCTTGTCCACCAGGACTGGTGAAGGCTAATCCTGATGTCATGGAATCTTGGTATCTTCTTTGAGGATTGAGATTTCTCTCCCTATCTCTAAAAAATGTTCTTTAGATCCAGAAATTTTTAACAGCTACCACTAAATTTCCAACCTTGTGTTCTCAAAAAAAGTTATTGCAAAAGTAATTTATAATCATCTTGAAATACACCTTAGAATAAATGGGATCATGGATCCCTTTCTGTCCTGATTTTTTCCCTAACCTTAGGACTGATACTGCTATCATTCAAGTAGTAAATTATCTCATCAATAGTAGTAGTATTAAACACCACAGATCATGGCACTTTGATTGAGCATTTTAATACCTACTGTAGTAATTCCTCAACAGTTTTAAAATGGATTAAGGCCTACCTATCAGAATAAACACATATTAACACTTCCTCCTATTATTCCCTTGAGTGTGGAGTGTCAGACAACTCCATCCTAGGCCAATTACTGTTTATAGTATGCATACTTCCACTGAGGGATGCTATCATAAAAGACATTTAGCTAATCCCATGTAGAGTCCTGACACACACACAGGTTTGCCTCTCATCCCTACATGAGGATATAGTGACCATGCATTCCCTTGCTGATGCCATACACTCACCGTTTAACCAAAATCAGTTAAAACTCAACACCTCTAAGACTGTGGCAATGGTGGTTCATGTCGGTTTGCATCATTATTTATGGTGGCATTAAGCCTGAATTTGTAGATAAACTTTGTAGATTAGGGGTAATCCCAGACTATAAATTGTTACTCAGGGACCAGCTGTCTGCCACTGAAAAACCCTTTTGCTTTCATTTGCAAAACATTTCTAGGATTAAGCACCTCAGCTCATTAAGCTGATCTCACAGGTGTTGCTCATGCTCTGGTCTCTTCTTTACTTGACTACTGCAATGCCCTGCACCTGGGAATCCCTAAAACAGGGATCAATCATTTACAAATAGTGCAGGGCTCTGCAGTGAAGCTCCTGACTAGCGTGTCTAATTACCAACACATCATAACTGTCCCTCAAAGCCTTTATTGTCTTCTAGATTGATGAAGGGTAATTTGTAAGTTCTTAGTGTTAACATAATTGTCCATTCATGACTCTGGTCTCTCATGCCTGAAGAAGCTGGTTGTGATTTGTTTCTGCACCTGGGTTCCATGCCATGCTTTCCAGGGCTGCTGATGGTTCTGTAGGTGAATCTTGAAACAGCTGGAGCACATTCCTTTCCATTCAAAGCTCTTTACTTGTGGAACTTACGACCTCTGTGGCATTGTAAGTGCCCTTCCATGGCTGGTTTCTGCAGGTCAATTAATATCTTTCTATTCTAAATGGATTACAGTGATGAGGACTGATTATTTTTTAAACAGTGCATCAAAGTTAATTGCCTTTTCTACCCACATATTTTTTGTTTTGTACATTGTTTTATTAATTTGTGTTCCATGTTTTGAAATAAAACACTTCAATAAAGTTGAAGTTGAACTCTTATTACCTTCAACGCTCTCTGTGTGCCTTTCAGTCTGCCATTGTCATCTCTCATACAATCCTTATAATCAGAAGCCCTCATCTTTCTGGTCTTTCACAGCTTTCACAGCTATAAATAACCAACCAAAACATAATAATGAGAGATCATTAATTAACTGGAGGAGTTCTAAATTTAAGATCCCTTACCTCATCTGTCCAATGGATAAAAAGACTGTGGGGATCTTATTTACTTGCATGCCAACAATATATTTTACATGACACTTCTAGGTAGTATACTTCAAAACTTGAGTTCTCTCAGCACATTGAATAATGAAAGATTTCAGTATGAGTTCACCAGATTATGCTTTCCAATCACAATCACCTGCTTCATGTTCAGTTCTTATTTCAGTGCCAGAGAAGCTAATCTTCCCTTCCACTTACATTAGCTGACCTATAAAGAGTTTCTTGTACTGACTTTCTCTTTTTCTCACATCATCTTTATCTGCAGGAAGAATAGTCTAGCTGTTTACCATCATCACCCTCTTCTTGCCATCCCATCTGATTCTGTCAGCTACTTCTGTAGCTCCCATTGTATTTCATGTATAAGTAATAGACTGTAGTTTCCCATTATACCACAAGGTGAAGCTCCTTTTCAGGAATATAAAAGACAATTTTAAAAGTGAGAGGGGACTGGAATACTAGTTGAAGGAGGGAAGACTGAAACATGTAGCTGAAGGGAAAAGGGCCTTGCAGCATGACTGGATTTTCTTTTCTAGTGCTTTGGGACAGGAAAGTGAAGTAGCAGATGGTGTCTGTCTCTGGCTGAAATCCCGGATGAGCCCCCAAATGTAGCACACCTACAGGTGTAGCTGAAGAGATATGGGCTCCTTCCTACCTGACTCTGGTGAAACCCCTACAGGCCCAACACACCAAGGTGGTAAGAGGGACAGATTTTATTCTAAGTGACACATCTAGTTTAGAAAGGCAATAGTACAACCATAAACAAATTATTTCAACAGTGCACCAGTTAGCAATAAAGTAAGCTGAGATATGCATGCAATGAAAACATACATTCACCCTCTTCCCCAGAACTCAACAGAAGAAAGTCTTGATATTCAAACATGCACAAAGAAGGCAATATCAATAAGCAGTAAAGCTTTATAATGCAGCAATACCAACATGGGAAAAAATGCAATGTCATTAAGCAATAAAATGTCAGGTAGGAAGGAAACTATATCTCTTCAGCTACACCTGCGAGTGCGCTACATTTGGGGGCTCATCTGGGGTTGCCTTATTGCCTTTGACTCTAACCTATTGCGCTGCACATGTGGAAAGCAAATCCAGCAGAAACATGAACCCAGAAGCTGCAGTTTCACTGCCCATGAATACTATAGGGCCTGAAGTTTTGAATGCTTTGGCAAGTATTGTAGAAAAATGCTTAAAGCCTACACAGCCATTTACTGGGTTTGGCTACCACAAATTGCATTTCTTTTCTGGCAAACAACCCACACCTCAGGTAGAGGAAGATTTTTGAATCCAGGATGGATCAGGCCTCACAAGCCCTAGAGGAAGTACACAACTCCCCGGATTGAAGATGCTCTAAATTGCCTAGTAGGCAGTAAGTGGTTCAGTGTGCTAGACTTAAGTGTGGAAACTATCAAATTCCTATGCACCCAGAAGATAAAGAGAAGACTGCTTTCCTCACCCCTTTGGGATTTTTTGACTTTGATCGCTTACCTCAGGGTTTATCAAATGCACTGGCAACTTTCCAGAGAATCATGAAAAGAACACTTGGAGACATGCATCTCCTGGAAGTCTTAGTCTACCTGGATGACATCATTGTCTTTGGGAGGACCCTAGAGGAGCACAAAGAAAGACTGATGAAGGCATTGGACAAGATTGAGAAGGAAGGCCTAAAGTTGTCATTGGACAAATGCAAGTTCTTCCAACCCTCAGTGACCTATGTGGGGCATGTAGTGTCTGCAAATGGAATATCCACAGATCCCAGCAAAGTTGAAGTGGTGACATCTTGGCCCAGACCCAAAACTATCACAGAGCTGTGATCTTTTCTTGGGTTCTGCAGTTACTAAAGAAGGTTTGTGCAAGGATTTTCAAAGATAGCAAGACCCCTCAATCATTTGCTCTGAAATGATGAGAAATCAGATGAAACAGATGAAGATATCCTTGTGAAAAAAGCCTAAGGGATTGAAAGGTTCTAAAGAACTCATCAAGAGATGTTGGGCTCCTGAGTGCGAAGAGTCATTTGAACAGATTAAGTATTGCCTCACACATGCCCCTGTGCTGGCATATGCTGACTCAACAAAGCCATATACTTTACATGTGGATGCTAGCAGGGATGGTTTAGGAGGAGTCCTTTACCAGGAGTATGACAAGAAGCTGAGACATGTGGCTTTTATCAGTCTGAGTTTATCCCCCACAGAAAGAAACTACCCTGCACACAAGTTGAAATACCTTGCCTTAAAGTGAGCGGTAGTGGACAAGCAGCATGACTATCTCTATCAGGCTGAATTTGAAGTGCAGACTGACAATAATCCTCTGACATACATCCAGACCACTGCAAAGCTAGATGCTACTGGCCATAGATGGATGGCAGCTCTATGCAACTATAATTTTAGTTTGAAATACCACCCAGGACATGAAAATGTAGATGTTGATTGTCTGTCCAGAAGACCTCAGGAAGATTTACACCCCGAAGATGAATGGATGGAAATTCCAGCACCAGGGGTGAGAGCTATGAATATTGGGCCCAGAAGATGGGTTTGTCTGCAGCAAGTACACCCCAAGCTTACTGTAATCTGGTCACTTTGCAGGTTTCATTGTTACCAGATTTGAGTTAAAGTGACCTCAGGAGAGATCAAAGAGAAGACCCTTTAAGTCAGCTGGTGGTAGCTGCTTTAGAGAAGAAGCAAGTTAATATGCTTTGCATGGATATTCATCCTCTGGCAAGATTTTTGGCCAAAGAATGGGACAGACTACAGATACAGAATGGACTAGTGTATAGGAGATCTCTTAGTGCACTCAGCAGTGAAAAATGGCAATTGTTGCTTCCTCAGAAATATAGAGAAGTAGTACTCCGGTCATTCCATGATGAACATGGTCATCTTGGTTATGACAAAACTATGGGTCTGGTATGAGACAGGTTCTACTGGCCATGCATGAAGCAAGATGTTGAGGATTATTGTCATACATGTCTTCTTTGCATTCAGAGAAAGACTCTGCTGACCAGAGCTACCTCATTGGGTTAAATGGAAAGTAGTGGACCCATGGAACTGGTCTGTATAGATTTTCTGTGCATTGAACCGGATGAAGGCGGGATCAGTAATGTGCTGGTAGTGACAGACCACTATACCAGGTACACTGAAGCATTTCCCACTTGCAATCAGAAAGCTATTACAGTGGCGAAACTACTAGTTGAGAAGTTCTTTGTACACTATGGCCTGCCAAAAAGGATACACTGATCAAGGACATGATTTAGAGAGCAAGCTTGTCCACGAACTACTCACTCTGTTGGGAGCCCAAAGAAGCCGCACCACTCCTTATCATCCTCAAGGGGATCCTCAGCCTGAGCATTTCAACAGAACTTTACTAGACATGTTGGGGACACTGTCTGCTGAGAAGAAGAGTCAATGGAGTAGACATATAGCCACAGTGGTGCATGCTTACAACAGTACTAAAAATGATGCTACAGGATTCTCGCCTTACTTCCTAATGTTTGGAAGAGAAGCTAGTCTTCCTGTTGATGTCACCTTTGGAGTCACAGCTGATGATACATCAGTGTGATCTCACTACAGTCATGTCGAGAGACTCAAGAAGAACCTCAGACAGGCTTATGAGCTTGCTGAAAAACCAACAGGACAAAGACATCAGCGAAACAAGGCTCACTATGACAAAAAAGTAAAGATGCATGATTTGCAGCCAGGGGACAGAGTTCTTCTGAGAAATTTGGGACTACAAGGAAAGCATAAACCAGCTGACCACTGGGGATCTGAGATTTACATAATTTGTTCTCAGTTACCTAGTATATCTGTCTACCAAGTTTGCCCTGAGGGGAAAGAAGTACCCATTAAAACCTGGCACCGAAACAACTTAATACCTTTGGCAAAATCAGTGAGACTCATGAATCCAGAACCCAGAATGGCTCAGCGGAAGCCTAACTCAAGGTGATCCAGAAGGCTAAGGTGGAGAAAAACTATCCTCTCCAATAGTCAAGAGCCTATGCTTCCTCCTGCTGAAGAAGAGGAAGACAGTGATGATGACTGGGGTTTCAGTGGGGTTTTTTATGAGGATGTTCAAGACCCCTTGGGTTGTCATCTCAAGGTAAATGTACCGGAATTCATTCCTTGTCATTTTGAGCAGCCCAGACCTAGCAATAGACTAAGTAATGTTTCTGTGCCTCTTGCAGGACCCGATACTGATGGAGGCCCTGTTATGCAAATTTCAGAAAATATTGCTGAGGACAGTCATACTGTTATGGAAAACGAAAGTGAAGTTATACAAGAGGAGATCTTAGAAGTAGACAATATGCCTACTGAAGAACTAGACACTGAATGTAATGTGAGTGACAAATCTTCTGTGCAAAATTCCTTAGCTGTCTGTTCCAAACCAAAACTGCAGATACTGATTCAGTCCCCACAGAGACTTACCTATAACAGTTTGGGACATAGTACACAGGAACCTGTGACCACAGCTCATCAGAGGGTCTGCGCTCATAATCCCTATTCCTCCTACTCCAGTGGTGACACCCCACCCCAAGTTAAGCATAAGGCTGATTAAGTTTGGTGGAATGTATCTTTTGAATGCAGGAATATTGTTCAGTTGATGGTGCATTAGTGTTTGTAAATATTTTCTGCTAATCTACCTTTGACTTGGGGGGGGGCAAGATTTTCAAGTGGGGAAGAGTGTAGCTCCCACTGTATTTTATGTAGAAGTAATAGACTGTAGTTTCCCATTACACCACAAGATGGAGCTCCTTTTCAGGAATATAAAAGACAATTTCGAAAGTGAAAGAGTGGACTGGAACACTAGCTGAAGGAGGTTAGACTGAAATATGTAGCTGAAGGGAAAAAGGCCTTGCAGCATGACTGAATTTTTTTTTTCTAGTGATTTGGGACAGGGAAGTAAAGTAGCAGATTGTGACTGTTTCTGGCTGAAATCCCAGACGAGCCCCCAAATTTAGAGCACCTGGAGGTGCAGCTGAAGAGATATGGGTTCCTTCCTGCCTGACACTTTTTTTTGCTTAATGACATTGCATTTTTTTCCTGTGTTTATATTGCTGCATTATAAAGCTTTATTGCTCATTGATATTGCTTCTTTATGCATGTTTGAATGTCAAGACTTTCTTCTGGTGAGTTCTGGGGAAGAGGGTGAATGTATGTTTTTACTGCATGCATATCTCACCTTGTTTTATTGCTAACTGGTGCACTGTTGAAGTAATTTGTTTATGGTTGTACTATTGCCTTTTTAAACTAGATGTGTCACCTAGAATAAAATCTGTCTCTCTTGCCACCTTGGTATGTTGGGCCTATAGGGGTGTCACCAGAGTCAGGTAGGAAGGAACCCATATCTCTTCAGCTACACCTGCAGGTGCGCTACGCTTCTTTGCCCCAACACCTCATTGTCACTCACCTTCCTTCCATCTCCTGTAACACCAGCCATTTCTGTTCTTTTCTAACATGGCTTTCCCAGATTGTACTGCAGGATAAACCTGTTTCAGCCAATCCTACCACTAGCCCACTTTTTTTTCCAACCAGCTGAACCTCACTTTCCATTATTAGCTCTTCGAGATTAGACATATTTTCTTGGATTCTTGCAATGCTAAACTCCACTCTGACTTTATTACCTGTTCTCTCCATTCCCATTTCCACATCTCCATGTACTCTCTTTTCCTTTTTCTGCCTTCATTGGTATCTACAGAGCACTAAACCTATGCTAACATTTTCTAGTGTCCTTCTCCACATCAGCCATATTACTTCTTTTGTGTTTAGTTCATTCCTAACAGTCAGAATCCTCCTTACATGTGTTTCTTCCTCTTCTCTACTTTCACCTTCATTCCATGTGTAATATATTCTTTTCTTTACTGTTTTCCCTCCCCAGCTGCATGTCCGTAGCATGCATCATGTCAGTTTCCTTACTTGTATCCCTTTCTACTGCTGTCTTCTTCTAGTTCTTTATCATTCCCCCTCTTGGCGATCTTCCAAGGTCATTTAGTACCTCCTTCTCCTCCTCTTAACCTCTACCTTTTGTTATCACGTTTTGCTTTTTTGAGTAGCTATCACATTCTCTCACCATTTCTGACTTATTGTAAATTTTTTTATGTATTTTTTTTTATTTTTTACCAAAGCACTAAACCGCAGCATAAAATATCAACTTAAACAACAAAAATGCAGTCAAGCTGCACATAACTTTTATCAATTATAAAAAATAAGTGTTTTTGTCCGTATACTATAGACTTCATCAGATTAAATTTATAAGTTAGAAACTACATTTATATAACTCCCACCAGTTAATTACTTTACCAGTTGGGATGACAAATCAGTAAAATTCATAATGAATTCTTCCCAAAATTAATTAAAAAACACTTAAATAATTATACATCAAATAGACATTAAAAAGAAATATATCAACCCATCTGCCTGTGAAATTCAACTATAGATTAAATAAACATTAAAAAAGGGGTGTATCACCACATTTACCTAGAAAGTCAAGTTAAAACTTCCATTGAAAATAGTTTTCTTAAACATTCTTTAAAACCAATTTCACAACTTTTCAGACTTTAGACTCTTTATAAGTGAAGATTTTTTTCTAGAGACGTGCTGTGGGAGGGAGTTGCACAGATGACTGAACCTCAGTTTCTCAAATCCTGCTTCATCATCATAGGTCTATTGAAAAGGGTGTTTATTTAAAAAAAAATCTGAATTTGCTTTTTTACCCTATGATTTTGCTGAAGAAGCACTATTTCTTATTTATGAGTTTAGGGACCTCTTCTTCCAAAAAATAGACTTTGTTAGACTAATTGTCTCTATAGACAAATGCTGTTTTATTGGCTATACACAGTTTGATCAAGTGTCCCATATATGCTCTGTAACAGCTTACTTAAAATCTTAGAATGAACTCAGTGCTGATGTTCTGATTGCTGCTACCCTTTCAACAAATGGGAAGTGTTATAAACAAGGATAAACAAGGTCACATGAGTTGCCACTTGCTTTCCTAAAGTTACATTGCTGTATTTTGATTTTGTTCTACAAACGTAAGCCAAACATTTGAACGTGTATGAACTAATATGGATGATATGCATGAAAGATATTTATTAATTTCTGCATCAGCAATATGTCAGGGTATGGTTAGATGTCACGCTTCTCTCTGAGTTTCTGCACTGACGACTCTGGTCAGGCATACATCTCTCTGCCTATCATGATAGTCTTCAGGTTTTCATACATCTCTTACCTCCTCATGTGAAACAGCAACATAACTAACTAATTTGAGTGCACATCTGTAGTCGCTGAACCGAGGATTTGACGCATTTGGTAATAAGAGTCTATTTTCTGAATACATCCAATTGCTTTTGTTAGTCTTTCATTTTCTTCTGTCAGTTCCCTTTTACTGCTGTCTTGCACCTTTTATTGCACTGTTATCCTTGAGATCATATTACATTGGTAGCATGCTACTTACTACCTGGATACTGTGCGCCATGCCTATTTATGTTTCTGCATAAGTGCTCCTTGATATTGGTATGTGCTTAGTTTTTGTTACTGCATGTAAAATTGGATCAGCGCTAATTTCATGTGAAATACAATAAAAATATAAATTCAAAAAAAGATTACTTTCCACCAGAAGCACAGAAGAACTACTCCTAGCATTAAGAAAAGCTTCCTGATAGTGTATTAATTTATTTTAACCTTGCAGGAATAAAACTTGGAGATCAAAAGCATCAAATTATATTACATTGTGTTAGGCTTGGAGAGTAAACACTTTGGCAAATCATTTATTTTAGCCAAAATGTATTTGTCTTGGTAATGCATTCACCTATGCTTTACAGAAAGAGAAATAGCCTCACATGAGGAGTGATACTACCATACTACTCAGAGTATGTCATTTGATCCTTTCGGTAGATGAACAGATGACTTCTTTCCTGTTTTGTTTCATCTTACTTTGCAGGTTCAAGCATTATATAATACTTTATGCTGTAGATTTATGCCATTTTCTCTTCTGCTATATTTATGCATGTACTTTTAAAGCTGTCATTCCAGATGGAGGGCAGTATTAGGTAAAAATATTTTCAGTAATTCTTTGAGTTTTGTGGGAATTCTTGACCCAGCTCCTCAATATCTCATCTCATTTTACTTAGCAAACTCTAGATTCTGGCTTAACCCTGTTAACATATATTTATATCTATCCATCAGTGTTTCCACCAGCCATATGTTCATAGGTTCATAGGTAGGTACTAGGCTATCTGCCTGAAGGCATTTATAAGCCTAGCCAGAATGTGTTGGCTTTATACCCCATAGATTAGTTCCCTGTGCCTCTGTCCAGCAGAGCCATTGAAGTGATCCCTGGGGTAAACTTTCTGATTCCCAGACACTCGTCAAGGTTTCTCTTGAAGAGGGTTAGCGAGGAGCTCTGCCTAATGTAGATTGGAATCTTGTTCCAGAAAATGGGAAGTCTCTGGGACAGGAATCTATCCCTCCAGCATGTCCTATTTATTGTTGTGGTGAGGTTTAGATCCCTGCAGCATGTGGCTCTAGGGGATATGCTTTTCTTTAGGTGGAGTATGTCCATCAATTCTGGGTTGGACATGGCCTTGTATGTCAGGCAGAGATCATCTCTGAGTAGGTGGTATGCAACCGAGTACAGCTGGAGTTTCTTCAGTCGAACTGCATAGGGCATCTGCTTGTGGCCAGTGATCCTCTTGGTGAGGTACTTCTGTGGTCTTTCCAGTTGTTGCAGGTGTCTTGTAAGGTACATCCCAAATGGGGCATTGTACTCAATGATGGGTCTGATGAGTGATGTGTAGAGGGGCCCAATGACCTCTTTCGATCTGGATGCAAACCATTTTGTGATTAGGTGGGCCACATAGAAGGATTTTCTAACCACTTTGGCAATGTGATTATCAAAGGAGAGATTACTGTCTACTTGGGTCCCCAGATCCCTTTGTACATCTCCCATATTTAGGGGGCTACCACCTATGTGGTAGTTTGTGGATACTTTGTTTTTTCCAAAGGGGATGACCATGCACTTTTTGGCATTTAGCTTGAGGCCATGGTATTGACACCAGGTATCTGTCTCAATGAGACACTTTTGGAGGATGTCTGTGTCAGCCGGAGAGTGAATTATAGCCCCTAGTTTGCAGTTGTCTGCGAACTTGGTCAGCCATAATCCTCCTGTACTTGCCTGTACCTCCGAGAAGTATATGCCAAACAGGAGGGGTCCTAGGACTGAGCCCTGGGGAACCCCACTTGTAACCAGTTTAGAGTCAGACCTAGCTCCCGGAACTCTTACCATGTGTGTTCTGTCCATGATCCAGTTGGCAACCCATCTCATGATGTAGGGGTTTATGTTCAGGCTGGTGAGCTTGTCTATAATACCTGAGTGGGGAATGGTGTCAAAGGCCTTTGCAAGGTCTAGATAGGCTGTGTGGATCACCTTTCCCTCATCTATAGCCTTGGTAACTGTCTCAAAGAAGTCCACCAGGTTTAGGAGGCATGATCTGCCCTTAACAAAGCCGAACTGGGTAGGGTCCAGTGTTTGGAGGTTCTCAATGTCTCTATTAATGAGATCCATGATGATGCGCTCCATAGCTTTGCAGACCAAGCTAGTCAGGCTTATAGGGCAATAGTTCCAGGGGTCCGTTTTGGCTCCACCTTTGTGGAGCGGAATAACAGTTGCTGTGCACCACTCTGTGGGCATGTAACTTGTGGAGAGGCTGAGTTTAAACAGTGTGTTTAGGTAAGGGTTAGTTCATCTTTGAGCTCATGTAGGACGCAGCCTGGAACACTGTCCGGTCCCATTGATGCTGTGTTTTTGGCTTTGGAGAAGGCTGTTTTAACCTGAGTGTCTGTGATTTCAGGGGCACTACATTCTTCTGGTATACAAACTAGGAATGACAAAAGATGAGCAATGGCAAACAATCCCAAAATAGGCTGGTTTAATGTATTAAGTTAGCAAGAAATGCTTTCGGGGAGCCCAATGTCTCTCCTTCCTCAGACAAAAATTACAAACAACTACCTACCATATTTATACAATGTTGTTTCAATTATGCAATCAGGTTTAATTGAATAAATACAGTGTAATAAATAAAAAACAATAGGTTAAATAAAAAACTTAATAAATAAATGTTATAACAGATTATTCCTCTTCACTAACTAATAAAAATTTATTAAAGTTCATGATGGTAAGCTTTTGAGGGGTTTATTATCTATCATTAATTTTTTAAAGTATGTTCTAATTAGATTAGTTATGAATGTGTATGTACACACACACGCATATATATTTTGTTAGTGTATGTAGTTTCTTGCTGATACTGATCAGGGATGTCTTCCTTTCTTGGGATTTTACTCTTTTTTGTACTAGTTTCCTCCTTCTATTGTATAGCTTATTTATGGCAGAGGTCCACCAGACTGGTTTTCTTTTCTTGGAGGAGTGAGTCTTGGATTTGTTTGGGATAGCACAATCCATGCATTCTTGTAGGTGCCCGTACAGTGCATTAATAAAGGATTTTTCAGCTTGGACAGCATTATCCTTTAGCATGGGGGCTTTGAAACTTCTCACCTCGGTCTTAAGTAATGTGAAGTTTGCTTTTGAAAAGTTTTTCACGTGGTTTCTTTGATCGGGATGGTGGCGGAATGTGGATATCTACAGTGATTAGTTTATGGTCAGATCTAACCAGCGAGGGGTTGACCTCCGGTGTGGAACACCGTTCGCCCATGTTGGTGATGACCAGGTCCAATATGTTGTCACCTATAGTGGGGGTGTTGACCAGTTGATCCAGGATGTTTGAGTTTGTAAATTATAGGAAATGTTGGGCAAGGGAGTTTGTACTTGAGTAGTTCTCCCAGTTAATGTTTGGGTAATTGAAATCACCCAGTATCAGGGTGTTTGGTAGGATCTTTATGTTTCCCAGTGTCTCCAGGAATGCAGAGTGAGGGTCCTGGGACATGGTGGGTGATCTGTAGCAAGCTATAATTTGAATAGCAGTTTTGCCCATTGTTAGTTGCATGTGGATGATCTCTGAAGCATCGTGCTGTGCCACTAACCTGGAGGTGTGGGTATCCTTGATGAATATGGATACTCCCCCGCCTTTTGTATTTCGGTCTGAGTTTTGTGGCTGAAATGTATAGTATGAGTTGTAGCCTGGTAGTGCTGGGGTGCTCTCTGGAGCCTTAAACCAGGTTTCTGTTACTGCACATATATCGATTTCCTCCATACTAAGGAGTGCCTCGAGTGTGTGCATTTTGAGGTTTAGACTTCTGGCATTGAGCAGCATTACCCTCAGTTTTTTGTTACTTGTGTTATTTACGGTGGTGGGTTTGTCTTTTGAGCCTTGCCTAAAAAAGGCACTATAGGGGTGGTAAGTGCCTTGGCAAGTAGTCGAAAGCCTAAGGGTGACAGCTTCAAGCCATCTCTAGCAAAGCAAGAGGCTTGTCGAGCATGTCATCCCAGGCTGACAGACACTGGATCCCCCTTTGAATGACACCAGAAGCTTAGCCAGTTGTTGAAATTGATAATTTTTCTCTATACCGTGGTATCATTCTTGGTGAGGCAGGATGCTACTCAGGGTCAAGGTCATACCAGCCTGGGCTACGTGATCATAGAGCTCCTCCATGTATCTTTTCATGTAGTCCAGGGAGGTATGGCTCAGGTCATTCACACCAACATGGACAATGACAGAATCATATTTGTACTTGTTCTGTAGTGACCTGAGTGCTTGTGTTATGTGGCAGATCCTGGCACCCGACAGGCAACTAACAGTAACCTTCTCCTTGTTCAGCCTAGTTAGTGGGATGTCAGTGTGCCTGACTATAGACTCTCCTATTACTAGTGTGTTTGGTATGTTATTTTGCCTTAAGGGCTGTGATTGCATGGCATACTGGTTTTGTGAAGTATGTGTTTCATGGTTTGTGTTGGGGGGTGGAGGTTGCTTGGATGTCTGCTTTGGAGGTCTCTGTTGCTTTTGCAGATTTTTATTTAGAGCCTCAGAGTATGTTTTCGTGTATTTATGTATGTTTTTACCTGTGCTGGTTTCATAGGTCTATGTGAGACTGGTGGTGTGATGCAAGTAATTCCCATCTCCTCTTGGCTGCCTGGTCCAGTCTTGGGTTGAGAGAGCTTAGCCTCCAGTTTGACTGCATAATTGCATCTCTCGCATGTATTAGTGTTTGGTGGAAGGAAGAGGAGAGGGTTGTCTGTGTACATGAGGCAATTGTAACATTGCCTCAAAATGCCCAGATTCACCAGTTGGACTGGAGAGTACACCTGAAACTGCCCTTTGGAAATGCCTGGATTGGTACAGTGAACTGTTTAATTGATTGGCTAGTAAGGTCGAATAGAGAGCCTTGTCCTTCTATACAGTATAGGGGGGGTCTAGTGCTAAGATTTATTAGTTCTTGTTATGCGTTTTGAGCAAGTGCCGGGATGAGAAGTGAATGGTTTGAGTGCTTAAGTTGAAAGTTTGTCTAGTTCCAAGGGAAAAATTAAAGAGTAGACTTTGTGAAGCCGGGAATAGTTATACCCTTGCTAACCGGCACTGCCCGGCGCGCAAAACCGCTCAAATGTGGGTTTTATAGCAGGGAAATTAAAGAGATAGAAATTAGCCCAAAATGGCCAATAAACTACTAATTTCTGTGCTGAAACCACTCCTCTAGGGACAGAGAGGCTGCTCAAAGCTCCATCTCTCACAGTGAGCAGAGAAACTTCCTTCTATCCAAGTAAGGTATGGGCAAACACAGAAACTTGTAACACAGCCCTGAATTCAGCACTAACCTGAAAACTGGACTATACTAGCTTAGAAAGGTGGGAAAACAAGTGCAGATACAATCAAAAACACTTTCTTTAAACAAATGGCTATCACACTTGACTGTAGCCTACAACCAACAAAAACAGGTAATAAAAGACAAAAATGACTTTGTAAAGTGCAGGCAGTAAAAAAAAAGTAGTACAATATGCAGCTGAAGTTTTTTTCTAAACACAGAAAAACTAGAAAAAAATTTTTTTTTAGGGAGAATAGCTAAAAAAGGCAAAGAAAAATGCAGAAAATGATACTAATCTTCAAAAAATCTCTCTTTGTCTCTCTCTCTGCTGAACTCTCAGCAGGGCATCAGGCAGGTTGAGGTGTTGCTGTATACAAGCACACAAGCCTTTTTTTAAAAACAATTTTATAGCAGGAAACAGAAAACAATGAGAAATAAACAAATAGCCAATAAACTACTAATTTCTGTTCTGAAACCCATCCTCCACAAAGCTGCTAGCTCACTGCTCTCTCACACAGTGAAAAAAAGAGAACAGAAACTTATCCCAGAAGGTATGCTAACCTGAAAACTGGACTATACTAGCTTAGAAAGATGGGAAAACAAGTATTTTTTTTTTGTTTTTTTGTTTTTTTTTCAGAAAATAAAGCAGATACAATCAAAAAACACTTTAAATGCACAGAAATGCCTATCACGCTTGAGTGTGTAGCCTACAACAGTTAAACAGGTAATTTAAACACAAAAACAACTTTGTTAAAGTGCAGTACAATATGTAGCTGAAACAAGCTTTTTAAATCACAGAAACTCTATAGAAAATTGACATTTTAGGTGGAATTTGCTGAAGGCAGCAAGAAAAAGCAGAAAAATGATAATCACTCCAAAGTCTCTATTTTGTCTCTCTGCTGCTGTAGAACTCTGCAGGGCACCAGGCAGGAGCTTGCTGAGCTGTATACAAGCACATAAACCTTGTCTTGTTTTTCTCTAATGCTATGTGAAATGCCTGCAATTCCAAGTGGAATCCTATGTGTCTCTGAACCTTCAAATCTAAACACTTGCATCAATGAATTCCACAAAGCAATGTGGATAACTAAAATAGGATATTTTTTTCTTTGCGTCACACAGTCATAATTAAAAACATAATAGACTCATCGCTCACATACTGATAAAAGCTGTAGCTTCACTACAAATGCCTTCAAATTATAACAAAAATGATAAGACTTGTGAGGCTGAGTTATTTGCCAGATGCATAACAATTGGAGTTTGTGCATTTATTATATCTAGAGAGCTTCATCTGAAAATCTGCCTTCATGACAGTTTTAAGTGTTTCTGTAATTCATCTGTTCTGTTTATCAATCAGAAAGTTCCTTGTGTTAGTCAGGCTTGAAACCTCAATCAAAAGTCAGGCAAAAATATATCATATATGGACTCTATGCCATGTCTACATATGTATTTCTCTGCAGTGCAACTGGCCAAAGGCATTTACAATTATTTCCTTCTAACTCAAATAAATATACCAAAACCAACCTTTCAGTTTACTTTTTGGGATTATTAATTGTCACAGTGCTTATTTCAGTCTCCATATTGGAGGCACATGACATCTAGATGACTGCTTTGTTTTCTTTGAATTACTTTCACAGCAAGAATTTACTGTGATAAAAATCCTTATCTTGATTTTAGCAATAAATACCTTTATTTGCTCTATAATGCTGACTGCTAGACAAGATTCCTTGAACATTAGCACAATGCAGCATTTTTTAAAACAGCATTGTCATGCTGTATTACTGCAAACTGCATTTGAGTTAATTCTGCACTACACTAGACTACGTGATAGATGTCTATTCTGCTTTTCTTAATAAAGGAAATGAAAACAAAAACAAATACGTGTTTAATAATTTAATATTTCAAAAACTGAGCCATGCTATTTATACAATCTCAGTTGGGCTTTGTTTTATAAGATGTACAGTATGAAAAGTTTGTTGTTAAAAAATATTTCAGACATTTTAAAGTAATGGCCGGCTCAAATATTTTCTTTAAAAACATCAGTCTGTGTAAAACTAGAAACATTTCCTTTGTAAAGAAATTAATCCCCTTTCCACTATAACAAAAAACAAAATCTTAATACCAAGCTTTTTAATTGTCATTCAGGAGGCTTAAGGCTGTAATTGATTCTGGTGCTAACAGTGCCCCCCAAAGGAATGAAAGGAGTAATTAATATATTTATTAGACTCTGTGTGACCTCAGATGAGACAAGTTTTTTTTTTCCTTTTTTTTGAAATTATAGCCTTATGTTTAATGAAACTGCTGCCTTGAAATGGAAACTAGTAATAATGTTATATTACTGTATTATACTTTAATGAATGCAGAACCAGAGGTTTCCAGACATTGGGCAAAAACATTAATTTTGTTAGAATGTGACCTTTAATTTTTCAACATTTTGCTTATGGCTGTTAGACTGTGCTTCGTTTTAAAAACGATTGTGGATACTTCCTCTTTTTAATGAATTATATATTTCCTATTTCCATCTGATTGTTTAATGATATTGAAATTTTACAATTCGTTATATAAAGCTTAGGGGTAGTCAATGAATAATGAATCTGAGCAGAGAATAGCTAATATAAAATGGGGGAACCATTACTGTCACAGGACTAAAGACCAAATGAGACAAAATGCTATTACACCTAGAGCATGCAAAGTTTATTAAATTGCATAGCATTAGCTATCTATTCTGTGCTGTTTAATAAACTTAAACAGTATTCATAATACTGCTGTTCACTACAGTTCCCTGATGGCATGGGAGTTGTGTAACACATACTTGTCTTTGCCACAGTATAGACTCCTAAATTCTCTTTTATATGCTAAGCATATTGATAAAATTCATATCCTGAGTACTAGCTGCAGTCCTACCTCTGGGGCATTCCATTGATGGGGTGCGCGTTCTACAGGTATGGTTTGATGAACATGAGACCTGTGTCAGAAACTACTTTAGCAAACAATGCTTAGCTTCATTCATATTCATGAGTTCCTTATAAGCAATGCATACTGTATGTAAATGTAGAATAAAGCTGTTTTTATTTCTTCTTTTAAGGCATAATTCCAAACATTTAGAGTATTTTTTTCCTTCTGTAGTAATATTGTGCTGATAATGATGGCGTGTGTTATGAAGATTCCCAAAAGTATATTTTTGGTGACATAGTAATCTCCTATGTCCCTACGTCCAGCTTGATTAGTGAGGGCTGGCTGTGTTGCAGGATTAAAGCGAAGGTAGTTATTTGATTAATAAGTGCTGGCTATGTTGCAGAAGCAGACTGAAGGTAGTTGTGATTAATAAAAAGAACAATTTGTGCACACTGTGGGGAATCCATGGTGGTCATTACTTTATTTGATAATCAGAATGAAATGGAAAGACTGCAGTGGTTCATTTTCATACCCAACTAAGGCCATAAGCACAGAATATATAGTGCAAATTGTATCTACTTTCATATAGACTTTATTGTCTCATGTATTGTAATGTAGTGCAGCCAGCAAGCAGTATTACCTAACATGAACTACCGTAAGCAGCACAATAGTACATAGATAGCTAGACTAAAATTAAGCCGTAAATGTTACAAATGAAAAATTGTTAAGAAGGAATTCAGCTGTCTTTCTATTTTTTTTTCTAGTACAGTATAGAATAAGAAAAGAGCTGGTTTAACTAAAGTCCATATAATATTGCATAATGACATAATTACTTGCTTAGATTACCTAAAGTCCCAGCTACCTGCCCATAATCCCTTGATGGCAGGTGCTCTTGCTTTTCTGTTTCCTTCTCATAAGAATGGGAATATCATCATGGGGATATCATCATCATCAGTCAGATTTCAGTGTGTGTGTGTGTGTGTGTGTGTGTGTGTGTGTGTGTGTGTGTGTGTGTGTGTGTGTGTGTGTGTGTGTGTGTGTGTGTGGGGGTTGATCTTGTATCCTCCTCCTGGGAAAATCGCATTATGTTAAATCTGGCAAAAGTCTGCACTTTTCAGCAAATTTAACATCCAGCCTCTGTGTAGCTTTTCTCCCACCCTTATTCTTTTTCTACCTGTGTTATACTCCTCTTGAATGCCATTGTGGCTTCCTTCTCCCTCTGCCAATTCTAGTAATCCATTTGATTATTCTTCAACCTTCTGTAGGAATACTAACTTCTGGAGATTCAGGGAGTAGATAGTCCCTAAAAATCTACTGCTTCTAAACTCATATGTATCTAAGACAAACATATTAAAATGTATTGCATCCAGAACAGACCCCCTGTTTTACTCCACTAGTCACTTTCCTTATTTCTGACATCATCCAAGAACCTTCTACGTCCTGCCATTCAACCATTCAGCTATCAGCTCCTCATCCATTGTCCTGCTCCCAAACCCCCGCCCCCAGTTTTATTATTAACTTCCTGTGCAAGACCAAGTCAAAGGCCTCATAACAGTCCAGATAGACTACATATAATGGCATTCACTTTTAAGTTCACTTGTGACAAAGCTATAAAATGTATGAGAGCCCATCTTTTTGGACATAATCTCAATTTGGTTGCTGTCCTGTAGATTGCAGTCATCTAAAAATGTTACTTGCCATGTCATCAAGATTTAGCTCATGACTTTCCATGATTGTAGGCAACTCAATTTTTTCTGCTTAGGTCATTAAAAAGTACCACATTTGCTGTCCTTCAGTCTTCCGGCACTTCTACACTAGTCAGTGGTCTGAAGAAGATCTCTTCCAGGGGATCTGTTAGCACACTGACAAGGTAACTCAGGACCCTGGGGCAGCCTATCTGATCCTTGTGATTTATCCTTTTAAAGAGCAGACATTTCCCTTTGTACCCCCTCCTTCCTATTTTTGGTACCTGTCCATTTCCATACAGATTCTTTTCTGCTTCCTTCCCATGTCCCTTTGCTTTTCATTTTGAAACTAAAGGAAATAAGTAATTCAGTTCCTCTACACTTCTCAGTGTTTTGTGATCTCCTCCCAACTTTTCTCAGGGTGGCTATTTTGTCCCTCCCTTCCTTCTTTCTGATATGCAACAAAAAACCCTTATTTCTCTTCATGATCCTTTCTACAAGCTCCTTTTCAGCTTTAATCTTTCCTGCCATTACCAAGCTTGTTGCCTTTTACAACATCCATGTATTGTAACTTCTCGACCTCTCTACCTTTTGCTTTCTGTCTCTTGTTGTTCCCATCTTCTGCCATAACTGCTAGCCTTACAATCCAATGTAACCATTTGCCCATCTTCTCTTTTTGATTTCTGCTCTTCTTCATACGCAATACATTGTCTCTTCTTTGAACATCTGCCTCAGTGCAGCATAATTACACTTCTAAAATCCCACACCATTGCCTTTGTCTTTTTTATAATGTGCTGCAATGGCCCAACTGTATGAGATTACAATGCCCTCCTTTGTGATGTCAGTTCACAGTCCCTTTCACTAATAATGGCGGCAGTGAGAATACTTCAGAATCCTCAAAAAGATGTCAATGACTTTTGCAATGACTCTTACATATATATATAAATATATATATATATATATATA
Organism: Protopterus annectens; assembly: GCF_019279795.1. Taxonomy (NCBI): domain Eukaryota; kingdom Metazoa; phylum Chordata; order Ceratodontiformes; family Protopteridae; genus Protopterus; species Protopterus annectens. Next base: position 755,928,835 of record NC_056746.1, on the reverse strand, counting down.
TATATATATATATATATATATATATATATATATCGATATATGGTTACCTATCAAAACATCTACTCTTCATAACATCTAAACTCAAAACATCAAGACCATAACATCTAAATGTCAAAACATCTAAAACTCATAACATCAAATCTCAAAACATTTCCCTTTGTACTTCCTCAACTCAAAGCAACTATAAATAACATCCCATACATTGTTTGCTACATTTATATGGGGGGCAAGCCCCCCTACACCCCCAAGTGGGGGGCTCTGCCCCCCATAAAGTAAATATACTAAATTCAAGGTTGCACTACAGTGGAGTTAGGAAATTAACTTTTTCCCCCACTATAGTGCTACCTTGGAGTTGGTATATTTAATTTACAGGGGGGGTGGAGCCCCCACATGGGGTGGTGCAGGGGGGCTTGTCCCCTTGCATAAACATAGTAAAAACTCTGTGGGATGTTATTTATAGTTGCTTTGTAGTTTTCAATGTTTTGAGAGTCGATGTTATGAGTTTTAGATGTTTTGAAGTTTAGATGTTATGGTCTTGATGTTTTGAGTTTAGATGTTATGAAGAGCAGATGTTTTGATAGGTAACCATATATATATATATATATATATATATATATATATATATATATATATATATATATATATATATATATATATATATATATATATATATAGATCTATGTCAGTTGATCGAGTTTTCAGAAACTCAAAATTCTCATCAGTGAGACGATATGATTGAATTTCTGAAAACTCGAACATTAAAAAAAACACAAAAATCTAGCTTTTTTAATGGTTTTGTAGGGGGGCAAGCCCCCCCTCTACCCCCCACAACCCCTGATAATTATATATATCAAATCCGAGATCACACTACATTGAAGAAAATGGTAAATTTCCCAATCCTCACTGTACCACAGTTTCCATTCAAAAGCTTTGGGTCTTCAGAAATTCAATCATACTGTAAACAGTAAAGTCTGATGATATTTTTAATGCCATAGTTAGTTATAATACATCCAAAAGACACACTGTAGGTGGATTGGACACTTTAAATTGGCCATAGGCGTGCGTGCGTGCATGTGTGTGCCTTCTGTGGAAGGTTGGGCGCAGGACTGGCAACTCAACAATGTAAAACTCCACTGCCAATCATGAGCGGACAAGGTGATCCATTGTGGTGACCCTTGACTGGGAAAAGCTGAAAGAAGAAGAAGAAATTAGTTATAATATGCCCCATGGCTTTGCATGTGAGAATCGTCAGGTTTATCGGCCTGTAATTGGTAGTGTTACAGTTCATTAAACAGCAAGATATATTATCAGGTCCCATGAAGGATGTATTTTTAGTCTTTGAGAGTACCATAAGTACATGATCTTTTTGATGATGGAGGCTCTGTGGTCTTCAGGAATATGAAGGCTTTGAAAAGTCATTTTTGATGTGAATATGGCACTGAATTTGTTAGCTAGTATGTTGGTAATGTCTATTAGGTCAAAGTGTATGGTATCATCTTGACTAAAGAATGACCAAGAGTCAAATGCAATCCAGTATTATCCAGCGTGTGAGTTAAGTTGCCTAACAGAACAGCAGCACATAGCTCCACAAAATCAATAAAAAAACTCTATGGAGTCATGCAATGGTGCCCACTAAAGAGCAGTTAAAGTAAACCAATTTCAAAGTAGCCAATAATTAGTCAGAACCACACATTCAACAGCCCATGACTACCAACAACAATCAAACTTTGATTAGTGGTATTTGATAAACTATTTAATAAACTTTAGCTGAGTATTTTCGTCCCTTGAAAATAGGACTTCATCAGAACTAAAGTAACAATGTTTAAAACTCACATTTTAAAATACAAGAAAACCAATCACAGATAGACAGGCAATTACAATACAAATTGACTATATAATTAACCTAATACATAAACCAAAAAAATGTTATTGTATTGAATAAAACACTGTATAAGTATCAAAATATTATAAAAGTGTATATCATAATTTTGCTGAACGCAATTTCAGAATGCTGAGAATAGAAGTATAATCATTCAAACCTGGCATTTCATCAGAACTTAGTCTGACATGTCAGGATAGTTTCCTAAATTCTATTTTTGACACCCAAGCAACAGCCCTATTGTCTTATTATAACTTTTTTCAAGTTCTTAATATATACATTTTCAGCGTTCTTTTTATCACCTAGGCACGTAATGTGGTGCCTAACGACAGCATTGATCTTGCTGCACATGTTAATATCATAAATGTGTTCATATATTCTCTTTCTAAAAATATGTTCTGTTTTACCTACATAGAATCATTTCCAGTCCTCACAAAAGGAAATATATATCACCCCAGAAGTACTGCATGACACAGATGTATTTAAAATCAGGAACTGATTTTTACATGTGATAGGAACAGTGGGACCTTTCCAAATATAACTACACTGATTGTACATACCATATTTCTTGGTGCATTTCATTAATTGATTCTTATTTCCTGGGTTTTATGTCCTGTTTTTTTCCAGGACGTTCCTAAGATCATTAGATCTTTTATATACAAATCTGGGCTTTTCACCCAATAATTAAAACTGAGCTATTCAGCTACTTTACAACAGTATTTATAGTGTGGCTACTTTACAAAATATTTAGGCATATATTGACATTTCAGATTTATATAGTCAGTGTTATGAATTTATATATAGAATATGTACTTAAATATTTAGAAAGCATACATTTAAGTGTATACAAAATGGGTCTCTTCAGAACCAAATAATATACTGCACAATCTTGTTTCTGACAGGATTTCTTTGGGTGTTGAGGGAGTGATTCAAAGACTGATGTAATACTACAGAGATATGAAGTCTCCGGGAAGAAGCCCCAATGGTCTCTATATAATCTGTGCATGTGTGAAAGTTGGGGCACAATAATCTAAAGTAGCCATGTACCCTAGCTGAGAGGCATACATTGGGAATGAAATACCTTTGACACTCGGGTAGCTGTGCATTTCAAAGAAATTCCTACTGCATTATCTCAGAGCATAGCAGTGAGGTCTGAATGCAGTAGTTTTACGGTGTGCATCCATTTCTGGTTCCAGGTATAAAGGGACATACACAACATTGTCATCATTTAATGTACTGTACTAAAATTGAGTTTAAATTTGTCATGACTCCAGTGACAAGAACTCTCTTGTTCAGAGAATATGCAAGGGATGAACCTTTTTCTTCTGAATTAGTCACAACATAGTAAAGCTGTGTTCCGGTTAATGACAACATTCTGGCTTATGGCAAACAAAATGGTAAAATAGAGCAGCCAAGGGTTACATAAGATCAGTAGTTTCATGTAATGATAAAGATAATTTCTAAAACCCTTTGAAATATTTTAACTTTCTCAGATAACATCTCAAAAACCTCTGCTATAAAAAGTCACTTACATTTCATCACCATATAATGTACTTTCTTGCATACAAGAATAAACTGGATGCAGGGATACTTAATATTCCAATTAAAAACAAACAAAAAATCCCTGCTCAAGAGAAATACATAGGACTTTTAGTAAAAATGCAATGACAGCTATTTCCCATATTTATTTCCAAACTCACATAATCACGTCTTCCACTTATATTGCATGCAGATGACATGATCATCTACCAGTCCAGTCAAAAGCTTGACACAGTCCAGTCCCAGCTTCAATCAGACATAACCTCCTTCCAGCACTAGATAATACACTGTCATATAATATTTAGCTGCTTAAAAAATGAATCAAGGATGATTGTAACTCACCAAAAGCTCCCTATGGCCATGAAACACATTCACATCACAGACGCTAGCCACAATAACAGGAAGCTTAAGGAGAAGATTCTCCTTCTGCAAATGGTATCCAAAATTAAATCATAGGAGTAATGGCAATAGGGTGACATATTTTCCACAATGAGAAAGTGGTGTGCAACAAGCAAAAAATACAAAAAATGCATTTATTTCTGCATTCAATGCCCATAGTAAATATATAATGGATTTTATTAAAACAGATAACAGCTAATGGAAAAAAATGGTAATTTTCCTGATTGTGTATTTAGGCAGGATATAAACCTTAAAGACTGGTGTGACAGTTTATCCTGTTTACATATGCAACCAGTGCAGAAAATGACAAAGTGTAGAATGTGTTCACAATGCAAGTTTATTTTGGAATGTAACCAGGTGCATTTGGGTTCCAAGTGCATTATAGTTCATGGTCACTTTTCTTGCCAAACAATAGGAGTGGTTTATGCTGCAAAATGCAGCTCTTTTCCTGCATATTATGTGGGAAAGACTGAGTGAACATTTAAACAACGGGTGTATGAACAAATTTATGATATCCATACACATAAAGAGACCAGTGCTTTAGTTAAACACTTAAAGGAATTCCCAAGTCATAGTTTTAAATTTGTCATACTGGAACAGTTGAAAAAAAAACAGGGGGGGACATGGGAGTATTTTTTTAGAACATAGTGAATTGTGGTGGATTTTATACTTGAATGCATCTGCTTATCCAGGGTTAAATGATGTAGTGTCTATTTCTTGTGAGTTAAAATGAAAAACTTTTGATAGATAGTTATACATAAATATTTATATAAATGTTTTAAAAAATGTATTATTAAAAGTATTTCATTTTAATATGTTGTTGTTTTATAATGCTGTCTTTAAGACTCAAGTGGTTATAAAAAGAGTTTGTCACATGATTTTTGATTGCCTGAAGAAGGCAGGTATTTTCTAGCCGAAAGTGCTTAATGGAATAAAGTTTTAAATGGTGAGTTTTAAAATAGTGTGTTTCTTTTTTTATCAAATTGCTTTTTATTAAATATTTGTTCACAAAATATGCAGAAAAAGATAACAAGACATATACATGTGGTACAGTTGACGTTACAGAGTGCACACCATAAGCAAGTAATAATAGTTATTGTCCACTTTACTCATTAACACTCAAATTAGGTAGAATTACCATTTGTGTTACTCCGAGGATATGGTTATATTATAAGTTAGTCCAAGAGCTTTTATCATATAGCAGTTCTCTTGTACAATATTTAACAACTGCAAGCAATATTAGAGGTATAAAATCAACCTATATAATGATAACAATCTACTCTACTAAACCTTATATACATATATGCAAATGTGACACCTTAATTATTGTGGTTACTAATCTCAACAAAGTGATGTGTTTACTATCCGTATATAATTAGTATTTAACATACTGTTTATGACAAAATATCAGTTAATGCTTTGCAGTACCTTTGATAGTAGGTTTGGTTCTTCTGACTTTTTGTGTAAAGCTTCTTGGCAAATATATGTTTTTTCACCATGCTTTTGTATTCTGATCAGGTTAGTCTTGATCTCTCTATCCAGTTTTTTGCTATGTAAGCTTTTAATAGGGTGCATAGTGTTATTATAATGTGTTTAGAGAAATTATTATTATTGCATTTGAATATATGCAGTATAGCTGTTTCCCATAACAATGTGAATTTTGAATACCCTTCTTCTTCTTCTTTCAACTTTTCCCAGTTAGGGGTCACCACAGCAGATCACCTGTCTGCTCATGATTGGCAGTGGAGTTTTACAATGTCGAGTTGCCAGCCCGGCACCCAACCTTCCATGGAAGGCACACACATGCACACACTCATACCTAGAGCCAATTTAGAGTATCCAATCCACCTACAGCATGTCTTTGAGATGTGGGAGGAAACCGGATCACCCGGAGGAAATGCACTCAACCACAGGGAGGACATGCAGACTCTGCACAGAAGGCCACCCCAACCAAGGATCGAACCGGAGAACCTCTTGCTGGGAAGTGGCAACGCTTACCGCTGCAGCATCATATTGGTACCATATGAACTTTGCCAGTTGAACTTTTATCTTGTTGAAGAAGGCAACTGGAATTTTCATAAAAATGGCATTTGGATGGTATAAATTCTTAGGCAATGTGTTCCTTTTTATAACTGAAGTTTTTGATAAGGTAGATAGTTTAAAATAGTGTGTTTCTTGCAAATTCTGCCTTCTGGATTATTACTATTTTCTCAGTTTTTTGGTTCTTGCTTGTTACAGGAAGTGAGTATGACACTATAGGGGATTTTTGACTTTGCTAACCTAGCCAGATGGTGGGGTACCTTAGCGAGATAACCCATCAGTTATGGAATACTGTAACAGTGATCTAAGCAAGGGCATCCTGCTTTCTGTCAATATGACACAGACGATTACAGCTATGATCTACCAGGTGTGATTCTATTCATCTGTTGCAGTATTCTTAACATGAGGCAGTTGTCTGCCATAGGTGACATGATGTCGGCCACTATAGAAAAGTCTTTTACTACTGTAGGATGCCTGGTACATCACAGGTAGGCTGCTCTTGTATGTTGGCCATAAAGTGACTTATGCACACACCTACCTCAGAACTTTTCTACCGCCAGTCCAAATGCCACCTTCGAAAATCAGTTTGCTCCCTGAGCCATTAGCTGTGTTCCAATGAATTTCTAAGATAAATGCCCTGTCAAGCTAGGAGATAATGCCAGCAGAGTTAGCTAGAATTTTGTAAATAATTATATATCATTTGTGAATATCAGCATGATTTATATAGAAGTGTGACAAATGGAGATACTGCCAGCACAGCTGTGTGGAATTTTGTAAATGGTTGTGTGTCACTTGTGAATGTCAACACGCTTCATGTAAGATGCTTGTTTTACAAATGTATTAGAGCTGCATGCCATGTATATGTCAAACTAGGTTTGTACAGATGTGTGTTGAAAAGATATTTTATAAAGTTCTGAGCTTAAAGATGCATCCACAGTGCACCCTTCTGGAAGACAACAGAAATGTACATGCACTATTGTAACTGTTTAAATGTATATATTTTAACAGTAGAAACTGGAAAATAGGAGATTAACCTCAAATTAGTAAATTTCAGAAAAATAGCTGAAATTAAATTACTTTATGGCAGCAAGGAGACACAATGTCTGTGCTAGGAAGCTTTCTGCATTGTCTTGGAAGTGTTTTATTATTTTATGACTTCCAGTATTTGCCAAAGATCAGAGGAAAAGCCCTTGTCAATGTATTTTTATAGATAGATGCTAAATGCTACCAGCTGCCATCAGTGGTTGTTATGGAGCCTGGGAACTAGGAATCAGATGACAAGCAATCATGTCATTCTGCAAGCTAACCCAGCAGAAATATCTGAGATATTAATATGAGAACTCCAGGACCCTCAGAATTCTATATTCTGTCTTTGACCTGACAACAACTAGAGAACAACTGAGGCTGGTTTCTCCCTCTCTCTCCAGATCCTCAATGAGACTCCCCACTGGCACAGCTATAGGGTTAAGATCTCAGCTGAGTGGTCAAGCCAAAACCTCCAACAGCCTCTCTGTCCAATCAGTGCTTTGTGTCCCTGCCCAAGTAGCTGACACACACACACACACATTTTGAGATTTGATTTATATACAAACTCACAGACACTCCTGGGGAAGGCTGGCACAGGTTCACTAGCTATGCCCCCTTCTGCCCAGACTATAAGGTAGAAACACTGCCACCAACCACCTTTATCAGCTACTATATGGCCCTTCCAAAGGGTGACCAATTCTACTGTGTAATGTTACTGTTATCCAAATGGAAAGTGTAACCAGAACTTTTAAGGCTATTCCAGAGTGGCTAGTACAGTATCACCAAATACATATGCAAGTACTCTTAAGAGCTTAAATATATCTATACAAAACCAGACACAGTTAAAAGGCTGAAATATATTTAATAATAAATAATAAAAGCATAAGACAATACTCACTAACTCAACACAGTGACAATAAAGTTCAGAATCACAGGAAATATTTTAAAACAACATTGCAGAACAGTCTCACATAAATACAGAAAACATCTAGACTAATCTTGCTATATTACTATTTATCTCTAACAGATACTGCTCCCTAAATGTCTTACTTACAGAGCCATGCAGATATAGATGGGAAGTGCTGAAGTGATGTTTACAGGTCCAGAACAAAAAAATACAAAATGCACTGACTTTCCTCTCCAAGATAGTTCTTAAATTAATAATACACATTACCGCTGGGTTATCTCAGATTACATCATTCTTGTCACCTCTGCCTTAGTTCCCAGGCTAACAGGAACTTAACATTTAACATGTGTCTGAAAAATACTTAACTCTCAGATATACAGCTGTAAGGAAGCCACAGAGCAATACAAAAACACTTTATATGTGAAACCTAGTAATTATCTCTGTTCTAAGACAATAAAAAGAAACCCGTAGCCTACACATCCTGTCTCTTAGCTCAGATAAACAAACTTTATAGCAGTTCATAAAACTCTTTACTTACTTTCTTAGAGTTTGCAAGTTAACACTGTATCTCCCAACTCTTACTATGAAAACATACATTTGCACAGGCATATAGTCCATATACATTTTTGCTCTTCTCCAGCAAAGAGCACTGTGGTTACATTTTTAAAGTTCAGCACATAACATATAGTTTAATCATAACATATAGTTATTTTACATTTGTAAGCAAGCCTGTGGATCATATTATTATTTACAAATGACATAAGATTATTTACAAGACACTAACTAGCTGGGCTGGCAGCCTCCACAAGACCCATCGGTTACTTCAGTGGCTTCAGATAAATTGTCCAGATTACTGTCTTTAACCTGTCTCCTTCCTTCATATAAGGACATCAGGATCCTGGAAGGGCTGGCCAAGAAAGTGTACACTTATCACTAAACACTCATGACCAAATTTGCTTTATAGCTTCTGTCTCAACTCTCCCAGGTCATTTCTAATTTGCCTGGCTCAGAGAATAAAACCTTGGATAAATCATGGCTTGGAGCCTCCTCACAGGTAGCCCACCACTCACTCAAATGCAGCTATGGTGCTGAAGAGGCTTCTGCCAGGGTAGCCACCTCTAGCTCTGTCTTTAGTAGACTATCCTGGTTAAGACTCCAGCCATTACCAGAAGACATTGAATCTAAGCCTGTGGATGCCCATTGGAGAATTATGCATTGTCTGGTCCAGCAGCTGCTGGTATTTAAATCTCTGCAGAAAAAGCAGAAGGAATTGTAAGAATTGAAACATGTCTTTCTCTATCTCCATTACCTAAATTTCAGCATATTTACCCTGCGGAAAAAAAAAACTACTTTTGTATATAGGCACTCCTGCCCTCCTCCACCTAAAAGAAAAAAAGGATGGTAGGAGGCCTCAGCAGCCTAGGGCTGCCCCTGCAACTCCAGATCAGACATTGCCCTTTCCAAACAAGCCAGGTTCCTTCTGACTGCCCAAACCACCTCACCAACATTCTGCTTTCCCAGCACCTCTCTCTGTCTTTGACACTCTGGAAAAGTCTAACTCAAGACTCCTGGGTTCTTGCTATCATTCAAAAAGGGTACTTTCTGGTATGGGATTCCCTGCCTCTTAGAGCAAAACATCATTTTTGCCATTTCTCTTCTACAAAGTCTGGGATTCACCATAAACTGCAAAAAAAAACTGTTGTCTTCCCCTCTCAGGATCACATCTTCCTGGGGTGCAGAATTCAGACAGACCTCATGAGAGTCTCCTCAGAGGCACAGGACCTCACATCCTACTTCATAAACCTTCTGCCTCTTCACCACATCTCAGCCAGACCATTCCTTAGGGTTTTTGCATTCATGACATCCACTATTTCAATTCTACCTTTCCAAAACTTCACATGAGAAAACTCCAGTGGTCTCTAAAGTCAGTGTGGATGCAACATTTTTTATCCTCTGGACTTTCTAATTCCTCTCACCCCCTGCCTGAAGAAGGAACTACAGTGGTGGCTCCAAGTGTCCCTCAATTCAGGACAACACTTGCACCCTTTATCAGCAGTCCAAGAGCTGTTCAAAGATGCTTCAGATGTAGGCTGGGGGCAGCTTTCGGAAACTTAAAAGCTCAAATGGTATGGTACCCCTCTCAACAAAGAGAACACATCAGTGTAAGGGAGATGAGGGGGCTGCTGCTAGCCATTCAGACCTTTCATCCTTTCTTCCTCCCAGGTCCTTTAAAACTTTTCACAGAGAATATGACTGTCCTCTGGTATGTGAGCAAGCATGGGGGAACCAAATACTACCTACTATGCAGGCTGGAACTCTAGGTTTGGGAGATGGCAGTCCAATATTGGCTGACTCTTCAGGCAGTGTACATTCCATATAACTAAAATTGTGTGGCAGACACCTTCAGCAGCTCCCTAACACAGTCCCATGAATGGATGCTTCAAAGCGATGTGTTTCTGAAGTTTGTCCACTGGTGGGGTATACATCAAGCAGATCTCTTTGCTTCCCCCATGAACAGACAACTTCCATAATTTTGTGCCAGAGTCCTACAGCCTCTGGTCTGGAAGGTGGATGGCCTTTTGTTCTCTTGGAAGGGGATGTTTCCTTGTGCATTTCCCCTATTTTCCAATCATTCTGAAAGTCCTGTTCAAAATTCAGCTGGACAAACCAAAAATCTTCCTGGTGATTCCTTTTGGCCAAAACAACATTGGTTCCCTCTTCTCCTGCATTTAGCCAAGGGCAGCCACCACAAGTAACCTCACAGGATCATCAAGACAAAGGAACTCTCATCCATCCCATCTTGTCTACCCTCCAGTTGACTCTGTGGGTGATAGGGTTTTAATTCCTTTTAGACACCTGTTCTCTGAGGACCTGCTAAGGGTCATGCAGGAAACCCAATAATAGAAAATCTTACCTATCCAAGTGGAAAAGATTTTCACTTTGGTGTCTCTCATGAAACCAGGATCCACTATCAGTGGAAGTCCCCTTGGTTCTATTTTATTTGTGTGAATTGCTCAGTGCTGCCTTAGCCTACTCTTCAGTGAAGGGACATATGTCAGCTATTTCTGCACGTCTGCATCTATCCCCCATTCTGTCTAGCAGATTTGAGGCTAAGCAATTTCTTAAAGGTGTCTTTCACATTAGACCTCCCAGGAAACCTATCCCTCCTCCCTAGGATCTTAATTTTGTACTCGAAAAGTTGACTCTCCCCCCTTTTGAGCCAGATTCCTCAGCGTCCCAACAACAAAACTGTACTTCTCCTATCTATAACTTCAGCTGGATATGTGTCTGAGCTCCAGGCCCTAATGGCCTCTCCTCCCTTTATGGTTTTCCATGAAGACAGGGTGACCTTGTGTACCAGCCCTTTTTTTATGCATTAGTCAATGAATTGTCACTCAACCAATCCATTAATTTAACAACCTTCTTTCCTTCTCCACAAAATTCTAGTGAGAAGGTGTTGCACACCCTGGATGTGCACAGGCAACTTAGATTTTACTTAGACAAGACCAACCCCAGGATTCATGAAGCTCGGTGCAAGGACGGCGGTAGGCTTGCGCTGACAGTGCAGCGTGAAGATGGTGCAGTAGTGCCAAATGCATATTAATGAAGGCGCGCTGCCGCCACAGCCACGTGCACAGGAAAGGAGCGCGAGTGCATATGGCATGTCAAAGTGCCGCACAGAGACGTGGAAATGGCAGCTGCCAATGTGCAACCTAAAATGCTTGCATATAACAAGTTGCAAGATAGTAATCACATCTGTCAGTGTCCCTGGATACTGAAACGTATGCAAAGCATGCAAGAAAGTTCCTGCGAACACAAAGTGAAGAAGCAAACACAAATGCATGGCAGGGAATAATGGGTCCCTATCCCGCGAACAAATGACATGGAAGACCGTGTGGCCATAGTCCAACGCCATGTAGATAGCTATACCAAGTGGAAGTGAAATGCATCATATGTTAGCGAGCCGCCAGTAGGTACGTCCAGCCCAATGGTGAGGGTCACCAGCTGACCCATAATGTGAGGGAGGGTACACAGCTGGGCAGATGTGTCCATAACAAAATACAAAATAAATGTAGATATCTAGTGACCCTATGTCCGAATCATATCCCACAAGGCATGTAATAGTCACATACAAAAGGTATGTCCATAGTTCACATACCAAATGTGATAGGAAATAGAATAAGCATGGAAACGAAACAGAAGGAGCATATAAACAGCTACAACAATAAGGAAACATGTAGGCCAAAAGGAACAGTATTATCCATACCGTCGACAGTGGAGACGTGTTGTGTAGTACAGTTGGATATGTGTACAGAATATATCCCATCCTGGACATAGGAAAAGGTGGCATCCTACCAATGAGTAGAACAGGCTGCCAAAATCCGGAAATCAGAGGTACAAGCCAAACTTGTCAGGATGTGTCACAGATGAATGGGTAGGATCCGGGTATACCAACCAAGTAATGAAAGTTAAGTATGTGCGTGAGGCATAGCATGTGGAAAGCAAACATGGCAGGGTAGTCCACACAACCATAAAGTTACCTGACACATGTAGGGAATTCAATGTGTTACTCTGGCCATGTCATGGGCCAACAACCAAAGCAGTGATTTATGAGGTGTGAGGAATCTGTGTGTGGGGGGGGATGGGTAATGGTACAATCCTCTAAGGCAATACTGTGTCGTATGCAGAATAGGTGAACTGGAGGTATATGACGGAGCAGTGGGTGAAGCTGAAAGAAACACAAACACATGTATAAACAGCTGCAATACAACCAGACAGGCCATACTGTAGAACACAATCCCACAAACATATGAATATTGAAATGTGCAATACAAATCGATAGACATGTCACTGGCACATACCCACAGATTGATCCTGATGGAACTGGCCATAACAAATGCAACACACCTGGATGCATAATGGACTACCCCATCCCCTCCACATCACACAACCCGCTCCCGTACCTGAACGTCCACCAAATCCAGCCATACTTGGCCTACTGGTTTGGTGCAGCCACAGCTACACATAGTAACCACTACACATATGTGGTAGGTAGTGTCACCCTAGGCAGTTGCAGGATTGCACACTATGTATCCCTGGCATGTAAAACCCCCAGCACATTTTCATATAGCCAAAAAGATGTTTGTTATTTCCTTGTGGATCGGTCCACTTTTTGGATATCCCTCATGGGATATGTAACCTGTGTAAACATTAGAATGGAAGACACAAAGTCCAGTAGATATCTGGACACAAGTTGGAATGTGCATTAGAGGTGCATGACACTGTCCAGCCCTAAGTGGTCATGCATAACCTACCACCCAGGATCAAACACATGCCCGTGACGCACATGTCCCGACATGAAAAAGCGGGAGAATATATTGCACACATTCGCATAGTGGCACATGGTATAAGGGTGATGAAGGTACTGACGTAAACAGGATACCCCTGATGCACTGTGTGAGGGACAAGTAATGTGTGTGTAGGTGTGACCTGACCAACAATGGTACAATGCCAAATGTCATGTGACTGTAGGGAATAACTATGCATCATACTGAATGTTACAGTTTCCTAAAGCAGTCACGTCAGGATAGAATAAACGTAAGTCGTACAAGAAACAGGCAAACAACAAAAGTGCCAAAGGTAGAAGGCTTACAGCTAGGAAACAAATGACTGTTCTAAACCTGCAGTAACCGTGGCTATGTGTCGGCCCAAATAATCTGGTGTTCGCATTAGGGTTGTCATCTGTCCCGCTTTGAAAGGGGGATAGTACAATGTTGGACAGTTGTGCCCTGACAAAAGACATTTCAATTGGCAAATGTCCTGGGATTGTAGGACATAATTATGTCCCATATGTTATGTAAAAGTAGCAGAAAATAATTATTGCAGTATCTACAATACCTAAATGTTACAAAAATCAGAATAAGCAAATAAACGCTACAACAATAGGCTTTTATGTCGGCAAATAAGTAAAGTTTTATCTGTTGTACTGACCGTGGGTATGTGTCGGCATGTAAAACCAGGTGTGTTCCAAAAATGTCCCATCTTGGCCATGTGAAAAGGTGCCAACCCTAGTCCCAGAATACAGCACAACCCGTACATATAACAATGTCAACGATACCAATGGTCAGAGCATTCACACAATAACTGGCCAGACCCTTAAACTCACAAAGCAAGTGCCCTTTGGGGGAAAGGTATTGAATGAGAATGAATACTAACAACAATGAAGAGTACAGATGCATTTAACTGCAGACAATTAGTAGTATTATGAATCTGTCAACAGGTTCCAAGGTAATAGTACTAATATGGTAAAAGTGTCCGTGATTGTACCTGTGTTGTCATATCCTTGTCCCTGTAGACACGAGTCCGAGTATCACAGAGGTCTGTACACAGAAGTACACCAACCAACTGTCCCAGCTGTTGACTAGACTATTGCATACCTGCAGTGAATTTATAACAGATGTCCAGAATAATATTCATTGTATGTATAAATGAATGAAATAGTCAAATGGGAAGGGAAACTACCCCCCACCCAACCCACATTATGTAGTGGAACCACTCGCCATCCGAAATTATGTAGCGATGACCCAATAATGTGGTCAGAAGTGCCCAAACACCTGCGTTTGTAAACACAGGTAGACTGTGAAACTCTGGACTAACTCTGGCCATGTGCTACATCTGATCTTTGAACAGCACCAGGGCAGTGCTAGTCACCAGTCGGCCCAGCCTAAACCCGGACCAGCACATGAAAACCCTGACAATCCAACACACGTATGTGCGAGGACTATAAGCGTAGGGGTTATGAATGTCCTTGGAGTGAGTAGACTCGCAGCACAGATCCAGAGCAGTAGGAATCAGGGAATGTCCAAATTGTAGTACTGTGGTTTTCCCAGCAGGTGAATGGATGCCTGCTGTGTAAGGGAAGTGGTGAGGCATATGTCAGAGTAGCTATGAACCATGGGTATACATATAAATGAGCCTGAACACCAATAGTGTAGCAGTTACAGCATCCACCCAACGTAAAGGCATTCTCGGTGCAAGTATGACTATAGCACATTTTAATTGTGTAATGAATGCCTCTGTGCTGTAAAGCCAACAGTTATACATGTAAAGGTGACCGTGTTCGCATGGGTCCGTTAACCGGATTCCATCAAAGTTGTACTGTCATAAGGAATAAGGCACATGCAATCCTAAAGATGTGCCTGTAAACATATGTAAGTCAGAATACGTAGATACAAGTGGGCCTGCGCAGGTGTACGCAGCTATTAGCATAGCAAATGTATGTTGTCCTCTACAGCTGTAACTGTCATATATATATATATATATATACTGATATAGATGTGTGTATAGAGAAATATCCACAGACATAACAGAAATATGTAATTATATAGCTACATATCTATCTATATATACACACACACACACACACACACATATATATATATATATATATATATATATATATATATATATATATATATATATATATATATATATATATATATCTATAGAGATATGTTAGGAACGCTGAAAGACGAAAGCAAACCTAAGGGTTGTGAAGGGAATCCAGAGCAAGTTAGGAATTATGAAGTGCTCGCAGCGTATGTCACATAAAACTGCACAAGTGTTGGTAGAGCACTGCTCTCCACACCAGAGGCAGGGCTATACCAGTGGCCATAACATCGTTGAAGTGCTATGAGAACATTATAAACAGACGGAATGTCGGACATGTTGCGACCACCTACAGTTGTAACACGCAAATTGTTCGTAATGCATAACACCAAGAAAGGTACATATGTGCAAATATGAATGGATGGTGAGCCTGCGAATATATGAGGCGGTACAAAATGTGTGTAGGGCCCCAATGCTCATGAGAGGGCAATGTGTAAAGGTGTGTCATGACTGCGATATCAGGTGAATAATGTCTGTTATGCAGGGAAACTCAACAAGGGTGTGCAGGAGAAACCATGGATATGTGAGTAAGGACACAGGAGTGATAGGGTATGTTGCACCGGGTGCAATGGAGCGGCCCGTGGGGGTCAGCTAGTAGGGTTACCACCGTTTCAAATGCTCAAAGTTTGACATCTTCTGTAGAAATGTCAGATTTGCAGGACAAAACATACCCATGACTAGTACAAATGATAGAACTTCACCTATCTGCCAAAATAAAAGCTTATTGGTGTTGCATTTGAGTTGCTTATGCTATTTCATATAACATGTAGGTGTTTCAGAGAAAAAAATTACTGTTTTATGAAACTAGGAATGAAAACATAGGAAATATTTTCGTACAATAATCTCAGGACACCTGCCATTTTGTAAATTTTTCGCAGGACACAACTGCCCAAAGCAGGACTGTACCTCACAAAGTGGGACAGGTGGTAACCCTAGCTAGTACGTAGTTGCAATTCCCAGATAGAGCATCGTTTGTGTGGAGACATGCGTGAATGGGCATAACGTTGTCGACATTGTGCATCAGGTCTGACAGCACGGCACGTAAAACCTATATGCCACGCATGAGTGGAACAGAGTTCTGCTGTGTCAACCCCAAACCTGGAAAAGCAGAAAGACACAACTACATGAAGACAACAATTTGTCGATGTACAGTCACAGTAATACATACACACACATGCTATCAACAGTAATAATATGAATGTGTACAGAAACAAACACAGTAGCAGGAATAATAGGCTGTGCATACGAGGAATAGGTCGAATGACACTATCAGAACCCAGCTTGTAGCGGCACCCCAGACATGAAAAACCTGCAACATCTGTCCGATGCATAACTTGCAATATACTGAGCACAAGTTCAACAGAGTGAAGTGCCAATGTCAGAATGACTAAGGCGATAGTTTGCTTTTGAAGCAGGGATAAAACCAATATGCATGTGTAGGTGTCCATGTTCAGGAAATGTATAGGTTAACGGACGCACATATGTATATATAGATAAAAACTTATATATACATATAGCTATAATAATTTACATACACATTTATATCCATATGGACATATATATATATATATATATATATATATATAGATATATATATATATATATATATATATATATATATATGTATATATATATATATATATATATATATATATATATATATATATATATATATATATATATACACAAACACACACAAGGATATACTACAGATATAGATAGATATATATATATATATACACAAACAACAGGTAGTGATATATATACACACAAAACAAACTATATGTCAGTGTGGATATACACATTCACAGAAATAGGTTACTTTGCAGCAATTAGGGGTAACATATTCACAGCCCAGGCATTTGTGACTGGGAGGTCTAATAAAGAAACGTTGTACCCCCCACATCGCCCAGCTAGGCCGGACAGACATACAGACAGGCAATACAGATCAGTACACTGCCGCTGTCCAAAACATCGGTAGGAAAGGACCAATGGGAAAGTTCTGCAAGGTCTATACTTTAAACATGGATAACGGTGTCTCTTGCAGGACCCCAAAATGTAAGGTATGAAAGAATCTGCTGACACTAATATGAGCAGGATGTAGGTGTACATGGAACAGTAGGTTGTGCCAGTGTGATAATACATGGGTTGCAGAAACGTACAGCATGTGACCTGAGATGGGGAGAGTGGGCAATGTATAGGGGTGTGCTCATACCCCAGCTGCGCTCGCAGTAAGTATTTGTCACGACTGCTGTAGAGGGGTGCCAGGTAGGTGGACCATGGGTATGCATTAATGGGCTTAAGTGTGCAGGTGCTGGTTGGCAGAGATGTAGTAGGCCCGCCCAGTGGAAGTCATTAATATTCCTATATGGGCATAGCGTATGCCTACACCTCCCAAACCTGAAGAGCACATCTACCGGATAGTGTGTAAACCATTGGGGAATACAGAGAGACCTACACAGTGCCCTGTACCTGAGTAGCATGGAAGTCCATAGTTATGTATCAGAATGTACCAAAGTCCAAAGAAACACTGCCAGAACTACTGATATTAGGTGAACAGGTGACGGAATACAGGTAATGACAGATGACAACATGTATGAGTTATAAGCAGCATGTACCATGACAAACGTTAATGAATACATATGTTCTGTTACTGTGAATGTGTCTGGTTAATAGAGCCAATCATCTAAATGTGTCCCGCGGGGTGTTATGCATTGTTCCTGATACGGTGTTCAGTCACACCCATTGGTATGTGAGTTCTGCTACTGATGGAAACCGCATAAGTTGCTGACCACTTCAGGTAGATGATAGCATAATAGAAGAGGTTAAACACTCATACGCCTGCGACGGACACACCCGTCTGGGCAGTTGTGTCCTGCAAAATGACAGTTATGGCACATGGCCTGTGCATACCTCTCAACTGTCCCCGAATTTCACGGACGTCCCTGATGTCAACCCAAATTTCAACTCTGTCCCTCTTAATCCCTCCTAAAACTAGTGACTTTTGAAGGAAAGGTGGTGAATTATACTTCATGACAACTGACAATAATTAAGAGTTACAATTTTACTTCAGAAAATTTGTGTTAATTCATATGCACTGATTCTGTCAATGTATCAGGTTAATAGCACTAATATTTTAAAGTTGTCCCTGATTGTCCCTGTTTTTCCCTGACTTGTCCCTGATGCTGTTGAAATTTGTCCCCAATTGGTTGAGAGGTCTGTGCCTGTGGAGGCTATATAGTGTGTGTAGTGGTATCAGACATCACTTTGTTGTATCAGTAACAGCTACATGTAATAGGAAACAGTATTATCAATTATAATGCTACATGAATAACTTTAACATATGCAAACCATGGAGGTCGTCCGTGTACTACTGGCTGTGGCTCAGACCTCAGTCAAGAAGATGCAAGGACAATCAGGGACACAATTAAAATATCAGAACTATTAACTGGAAACATTGACAGAATCAGCGCATATGAATTAATACACATTTTCTGAAGTTAAAGAAGTTTGTAACTCTTACTTATTGTCATTATTCATTATGTGTGATTCACCACCTTTCCTCCCAATGTCACTAGTTTTAGGAGGGATTAAGAGGAACAGAGTGAAAATATGATTCAAAATCAAGGACGGCCTTGAAAATCAAGGACAGTTGAGAGGTATGCTGTGGGTATGTGTTGCCTCGACACATGTGATAGCTCTACATATAGGGTCAATAGGTCCACCACCAGTCTGAACGGCCAATGTGGAACCTGGTCTGTAGAACTGTCAAATGTACCAGGGCAGAACATATATACAGCCATGCATAGTACAGAAATATACATATCGGAGCAAATCAAAGCATAGTCTAGCAGCAGTATAGTTGCTTATGCTACTACATATGACATATCGACGTGTCAGATATACAAGACCTATAACAAGCAACCAGCACAGGCACAGGCACCTATAACATGTGAAGGTCCCCTAATCAGGACAGTTGCAATGACCAGAGTATTGTCCATACCACTCAACTGTCCCTGAATGTCAGGTACGTCCCTGCGTTTGACTGAAAGTCTAACTGTGTCCCTCTTAATCCCTCCTAAATGTAGTGCCTGTTGAAGGAAAGGTGGTGAATTACACTCACTGACTAATGACAATAAGTAGGAGTTATAAACAACTGTTATGTCACAATATGTGTATTATGTCATATGCTCTGATTCTGTCAATGTGTCAAGTTGATAGCACTACATTTGTAAATGTGTCCCTGCTTTTCATGACCTGTCCCTGACTACAGAAATGTGTCCCCGATTGGTGGAGAGTTCTGGTATTGTCACATGTGATGTGTGATGAGGGACTGTCCCATGCAAAGTGGGAAAGGTGTCACTCCTACAGTCTCCCATCGTGCAATCTGAAAGGTGGTCAATGTGCAGTTGGTATGCGGTAGCATGGCTTGGCAGACCGCTGTGTTAACAAACTCAAGTCACATGTCAGCATTGCAGAGTATGGGTTCCCATGTATCAGGCAGATGGGAGCTGATCATATGAGGAACATGCATATAATATGATTATGTCACTGGACAGGCCGCCGAGTCCGTACAGTCGAACGGCTGCCGTCGCAAAATGGTTACACATAACCGATACTGTAGTCATGTAGACCGATGTAATACGCATCACAAGGGATCGCACACACCCAGCGTGAGTGACAAATGTAAGCGGACATGTCTTAGAGCGAGTGGCTGTAAGCGTGTTTGTCAACCAGTATGCCAGTAGTGCCCTGTCAAAGAAATGTGGAGTGTAAACGTGTATAAGGTGCTGTGACCAGAGGTCAGCAGTGCTTAACACTGTGCAAACCCACACACAACAGCTCCCACCTGCTGAACTGTGCCTTACCCGGTTTGTATCCAAAGGCGTCGGCATGCCCGCAAACAAAGAACCGCCCTATACACATGATGTTAGACGTACCCTGCGCACATAGCTCATGTGACTGAACAATAGACCATGGCAGATGTACAGACAATAGACCGCAAACACCATACAGCGCAGACATCCAGCAGTATAGCAATGTACTGGTAGATATGTCTGGACTACTGGTGTGTGTAGGCTTGGCCGTCCTGTGTATCAGTGTGTGAGCATGCCCAGTATGACTGTTGCGCATGTTGTAGACCGACAATACCGTCATGTGTGTGAGCATGCAAAGTATGGTCAACTGTATTGCATGTGTCACATGTCCAGATAGTTAGTACTGTGTTGCTGACCCCTCCATTCTACACAGGCAGGTGACATGCTGTGTCTGCAGGGTAGCTAATGGTCATGTGGCATTGACAGATGCTACATGTCTGTATAGCATGGGGGAACATGCAACCAGAGTCCTACACAGCACTGTGGGTGGTGCACATGACTCACATGTGTAGGTGTGATGGTGGGCACAGCCAACAGTTGTACACATCTGCCGCTACTGTACAGGTCTGCCAGGTACTCCATGTCAGTGTGTGGACCTACCTAAATTGCTGGTTGGAGGGATACCAGGGTACGTCAGTTCCCAGCATTAATTACCAGCACAGTGGTGTTGGACGTCCTATTTCACATCCTACATCAAACAGCCTGGCCTGCTGTCATCTGTGTGTGTCATACAGGTTGGGGTCTGTCAGTGGGCATATCCATAGGCCATCGTATATCATTTGTCTGTATTGGTCCACATCTGTCCAGCTGCATGGGACGTGTGTGGGCTGTATGGACACACATGATGGCCAGCCCATAATCTGCAGTGGGTAGGACACCCTGTGTACTAAAGGCTACCATTGTGAACCCCGTATGTGCTACAGAGGTCATGGTGCCACTATGGATGTGTACTGTCTGCTGCCCTAACATTTGGCCACCACAGTCACTTGTATGCTCACATACATACCAGAGCAATGGGTAAGTACACATTGTAATACAACCGCCACTTGTTAGGTCAATAGACATACCCAGGTTGTGTTACAGATGCACACAGTGAACCTCCCTTACATGGCCGAGCACAGGTACTGTCATGTTTGGCATCCATGGTACTGTGTGCGGGTCAGAGAGGGGAAATCCTTGGGTACCTACTGTGTCAGTGCATATGCCGTGTGTTGCCTCTTTGCCAAGGGCAGGTTATACTGTGCACGGGCTGTCGCCGACTGTGCCCTACACAGGTAGTTCCTTCACCAAGTCACACTGTGCCTGTACAAGCCTTGGCAGTGGTGTTGGGCTGTGTGGCCCTGCCCCATGCCATTTGTGCTGCAACTGTTACTACAGGCTAGCATTGTGTAGCATAGCAAATAACATATCAACATGTATGCATGTAACTTGTGAATACTGCAGAGCCCCTACACATGTGTCTGGATACCAGAACTGTGAATCGAGCATCCCAAACACATGCACATGTATATGTCTTGCCTGCGCATCCGCCTCAGTATGGTGTGAGTGTTCAGGTGTGTGTACATTGCTGATGGGTGTTATAAGCCACTACACCAGTGTTTACCTAGCATCCACCACTGGGAGACTGTAGGGGATGTCCACATAGGTATTGGTGTGCTACCGCTGTGTCAGATGCCATATATCGGACACACCACAGCTTCCAGGACAGACAGCATACACATTCAATATCATGCCCTGGCCATCGCATAGGGCCTAACTGTTGGAGGGTATGCCCCTGCACTGACTGTAGGCCCTACCCTGCTCCCCGGGTGGTGCTACATGTGCTGGCTATAGCACCCAGTACCCCAGGGTACTCATCCATCTAGTGGAACAGATTCATATTGCAGGTCCACTAATCACATATGTGGAGGACCTGTACGTGCTCACTAGCATGTGTTGACATGGCATCTGTGAAGTGGTGCAATACTCTGGATGCAGATGCCTGTGAGATACCCATGATATCCCCAGTTGTGCTGTGTGAGATACCTGTGGCTAGTACACTTAGGACAACACATCCCATGGTATCCACTGTGATGCGTAACACTCGGCCTGTGTGATGTGTTAGGCACAGGTCAACAAGCTGCTGTAGGAGGTGTCTGTTCACCCCATAGTGCTCTAACATCCCCAGTCCATGTAGACCCTGGTAAGTCACCCTCGGTCAATAAAGTCGTATGTCACCACAGTAAGGGTTGTTCGGCAGCATACACTGCACTGCCCCAGCCCCCTGCACATGTTGGTGTATGTTGGCTGCTGCAGCCTGTATCATTTGGTTGGACTGTGTCGTGAAATGTCTCTGCAGGTATACACCGGTGGTGTAGAGTGTGGATGACATATGTGTGTATGCTGCTTGCTCGCATTAGTGTACTGTTCATATGCAGGCTGGCCATCTCATCAGCTGATTGTGCTGATCAACAACTGTGTGTGCAGCCTGGACACCCTGACTACCTCACCACTGCTGTCATCCCTCCCAACGTCACCAGGCAGGTACAGACACACCCCTAGCTGAAGTTTGCTAGGGCAGGAGCACTCCTGAGGCACAGTACTGCAATGCACATACAGTATGCCTGACCACTCTCCCATGCTATCATCTCAATGCGAGACCTGCACTTGGCTGACTACACACATACACTCCAGGGAACAGCAGTACACCCTGGTGATAAATGTGATACACCATAGTCAACCTCATCTGCATAGTATAGTCTTCTAATGAATAGTTATATCACCCATACCGAACCTCCAACATATTAACCACTGCTCAGTGTCACTCAGATCCACACACAACTGGCAACAGGTGCCCTACCATCACCATATTTGATGTCCCATGGTCTTCCCAGCAACAAAATTACTGGTGCCTACATGACTACAACCCGTGGCCCTGAACACCACAGATGATGTGCATTAACACCACACCATGGCAGATATACATAGATCCCAGGTTATCACACGGATCATCCGCACAAATAGTCAATAGTGCTGAATTCCCCAGACATATGTTCACATCTATGTCCACCTCTGCATCTACATATATCACATATATTATTTGTAGACATATATATATGGACATATATATCTATATCTATATATATATATATATATATATATATATATATATATATATATATATGTAGATATACATACACTCATATACATGTATACATATGTAGATATGGTATTTATGTCACAACAGCGAACCATATGACAGCAATGCATTAGACAGGAATGGAAAGGTAACCACATGTGCCACCTGCATCATGTAGTGTTGTTAATATCAAGGCACGTGTGTTAAGTTGCGTCACATGGGTCAGACCATAGCAAGGGTAAGAGTAGGGCTGCTGGCAGTTACCCATCAGACCTATTGGTGACTGTATGTGTTGACAACCCAGTATCTTGGAGGAATATGTGGGCTGTGGACATTAAATAGGTCAGCAACAAAACAAACTGGACACATCCTGCAGCTAGCCACCCACAGATACCACCACATCCAGTATAACTGCCAAACACACACCTGCCATGCCCAGGAATCGAGCATCTGCCTGTCTAGTCTACCACACTACAGCATTATGCAATAACAGAATGCGCTACCGAGTTCAGGCATCACTGCACTCCCACAGGCATACTTCTAGGTGGGTGACATCATCCGCAAAGCAAAGATGCCGATAGGGAATGTATGTGCTGTGAGCCATCTAAAAGCATTACTCTGTCCCTAGGGAGCTGTAAACACACACACACACACACACACACACACACACACACACACACACACACACACACACACACACACTTGGCAGGGCTGGGAGTTGAACATACACCTAACTACCTTATCACACTACAGCATTACACAATTACAGAACGTGCTACAGAGATTACTGAACACAGCACTCCCAGAGGCATACTTCTAGGTGGATGACATCATCCGCAAAGGCAAAAATGCTAATAGGGAATGTATGTGCTGTGAGCCATCTAAAAGCATTACTCTGTCCCTAGGCAGCTGGACACACACACACACTTGGCAGTGCTGGGAGTCGAACATACACCTAACTACCTTATCACACTACAGCATTACGCAGTTACAGAACGCGCTACCGAGATTACTGAACACAGCACTCCCAGAGGCATACTTCTAGGTGGGTGATGTCATCCGCAAAGGCAAAGACGCCGATAGGGACTGTATGTGCTATGAGCTGTCTAAAAGCATTACTCTGTCCCTAGGCTGCTGGACACACACACACACACACACAGACACACACACACACACACAGACACACACACTTGGCAGGACTGGGAGTTGAACATACACCTAACTACCTTATCACACTACAGCATTACGCAGTTACAGAACGCGCTACCGGGATTACTGAACACAGCTCTCCCAGAGGCATACTTCTAGGTGGGTGACATCATCGGCAAAGGCAAAGACACCTATAGGGACTGTATGTGCTGTGAGCCATCTAAAAGCATTACTCTGTCCCTAGGCAGCTGGACACACACACACACACACACACACACACACACACACACACACACACACACACACACACACACACACACTTGGCAGGGCTGGGAGTCGAACATACACCTAACTACCTTATCACACTACAGCATTACGCAGTCACAGAACGCACTACCGAGATTTCTGAACAGAGCACTCCCAGAGGCATACTTTTAGGTAGGTGACATCATCCGCAAAGGCAAGGACGCCGATAGGGAATGTATAGAGAGTAAGCAGTCTGAAAGCATATTACTGTCCCAAGGTAGACGTAGACAAACACACGGCAGTGATGTGATTGGGGAAACTAAAGATCTACGGAGCACTACAACAACACTACATAGATACGTGACATGCCACAGACAGGACACCCTTCATGACAGTCCACCAGTGTGTTCAATGTATGCATCCATCGTGACGTGGACAATGGACATCTGTTGCCTGGATGAACACCATCGCTATACAGGATGTCAATGGCCATGCCCATACACAGAGGCACATCACCGACACAAGGTGTGACTGGGCATGCCCACACGCTAAATATCACACATCAGTTTGGAATGTACTGTGTGTCCATCTACACAACAGCGTACTGGGCATGCTTACACACTTAGCAGTTGCAAAGGGCCGTCTTGCATGCACGCAGATTCTAAACACGTAAGGGCACAGTTTGGAATGTACTGTGTGTCCATCTACACAATGGCGTACTGGGCATGCTCACACACTTAGCAGTTGCAAAGGGCCGTCTTGCATGCACACGGATTCTAAACATGGAAGGGTACAGTATGGTGTTACTGTCCCCATGTAAATGAATGCCATTCACATGTACTGACCAGTACACACTCAGGAGCCATCACAGATGTCTCAGGTGCAGATCACAGAGGTACACACCGCAGTCTTCATTGTAGCCCTCAGACATCACCATGTCGCAGGACCAGCAATACACTGCCATACATTACCACAACACCGTGTGGCTCATGACCAGTGGACTGTACATAGGTCTACAGCAACTGTGCAGACTACACATGTACCGACAGGGTTCCAACATGTGTTATGAATTGCAATGATACCCACTGTAATGACCAGGTTGGCTCTACACATACCAAGGGCCCTGGGTCTTACACAGCTGTGACAGATGACTGTCGCTGTTCACCAAAGATCACACATGTGTGAATATGACATACATGTAATCGCAGTGGATATGTGCATGGACCACACACACAACACATATGTACATAGCATAGCATTTGTTGTCCTCCGTGCAGACAAGTGGCTACAGCAATCACATGCACACAATGGAAGGTGGGTCCATGGCTGTTGAATGCTAACAGTACATGAGGTAGCAATGTTGACACATTCCCTCTGTACTAGTTACCCATGACACCCATCATATCTTACAACAGTCCATGTGTGATGCATGTCATCACACATGTCCACCAATTGCACTGCATACAAAATGACTACATGACAGGCATGTAGGACCAACACACATGTACAATTTGTAGTGTGCATGCAGCTACCATGCATGTGTAGTAGCTGATGTATGTGACTCATCTGTGCCTAACTACAACATGCAGTTGCAATGCAGCCCCATCATTGACACCTGTATATGGTGACATACTGACAGTACGGTAGGATGTACATTAGGTATGGATGGATGTGTGTACATAAAGTGGTGATCCACCTGTGCAGATGGATGTTTGCCAGGGACCGCTCACAGGTATGTGAGGTATATTTCAAAGACATGCATCTGGAGCATTTCTCCCCGGGCCTCAGCTGAAAACAGGCTCTGTGGAACCTAGTCGGACATTCCCGGTCAACAAATGTTAAATAAAAAAATAAATAAATAAATGTCACACGCCATCCTACCATTACATGTGCAAACAGTATGCTATGTTACTGTTACTTGACGGTGAAGACATAAACCTACACAGCGGTCAGGTGTTACCGACTGTATGTCACCTGACACCTGTAACACCTACATCCTCCTGTGTGCAAATAGCACCACAATTGCTGGACGTAGTGTTGGTATACATAATGCGGCCAATACTGCTGCATGTCTGTCAGACGTATTATCATATCGCAGGTGTATCATTCACACTACTGCCATGTGCGTTTGCTTGTGTGACCATATATGCCACATATGGTGGGGATTACATCCCAATTGTTACACACCCCTGTACACTGTTGTAGATCTGTACATACTGCAGTGTGGAAAGCATGATGTAGGCAAGGGTGGCATGTGTATCACACGCATCAGCTATCCGTATGTGTATGACATTTGTGGTCTCCACAGTGTGTGCGTGTGTGTGTGTGTGTGTATGTATGTGTGTGTGTGTGCGTGTGTGTGTGTGTGTGTATGTATGTATGGCTGTCTGGTGCATGGAGTGAGGATGTATGCTACCATACAGAACACACAGGATCCCTAACCCCTCATGGTGATCTAGTCTAATACCCTGTTGATGCCATAGGTCTCAGCCGTACTGGCTACCTGTACATGTTCTTTCTCTGTGTTGCGTCACATGGGTGCACAGTACTGTGATGGTGATGACCACATAGGCAGGGGTCCTCACCTCAACAATATGGGGTGTGCGTTATAGTGTTGTTGACCCTGTGAGTGTGTGCATGTTCCTGTAATGTGACAGGGTATGACTGCTACACAGTGAGGCCTCATGCTATCAAGTGGCCTCTAACATTAGCATCGGCCTGACCGCTGTGTACAACCCTACACCATGTCAACATACCTGTGATGTGACCTGGTATGGATGTCACGTCTCTAGCCACTGTAGCCTATTAAACTGCCCACATGCGTCTGGATCAGTATATGTGTAGACATCTGTGGTATGTTAGCCTTTCCAACAGTCAAGTTGAGGCTACGTACAGCATGCTGATATTGCCATACATGCCTATGAGTACTCCACAGTTACACATGGGAGACTGCAAACACTGCTACCTGTAGGCACATGCAAGTAGACCATAAGGAGGGTACCAGGGCATCATTACCAACATGCTGTTACTATTGTTACCAAGACACATACTGTGAACATATAACAATGCATGCTAAACCTGTACTACATGGTATGTCTGGTGCCTGTTAACAGTACACAACTAATGTAATATACACTTCTCTCACTATTCTTACACAACTAATGTAATATACACTTCTCTCACTATTCATACAAAACTAATGTTATACATACTTCTCTCACTATTCTGTTCACCCTGTGCATCAGACCATTTGAGCATGTCCCTGCACCGATGGTGCGGATTACAGGGATGTGGCACAAGCTTCATCATATGCAGAGGGTGATAATGTTTGCCAGGGGCATAGGCTGCACCAATGGATGACATCATGTGTGTGGGTAAGGGCCGGTGACATGATTGGACATGTCTGTTCAGTATGCAAGTGGGTGTTGGGGTGCCCTACAGATGTGTTTGCTGTGTGCGGGTATGTGTGCACACAGTCCTGCCTTTTGTGAGGCCTACACAGGGATATTATTGACAGCTTCAGATTGTATAGACCAGGTTGTACAGCTCACTGTGTCCAGCCATGGCCACATGACCTGTGCCTGCCAGGGGTTGCACGGGCACTACCAGGCGGAGGTACAGATTGGCTACTGTCTGACAACACATGTCCACTGGAACCGTATCCATGTTGGGAACATCCAGGGCCATGTCCACGTGGCCTGCTGTGTCCTGGTGTGGACAGAGCAGCACCAGCTGCACTGCTACTGCTATCAGCACTATGGGAGTGGGCATGTGAGGTGGCACTCTCACATCAACCTGCACTAGCTGGTGTAGCTGGTCTACGTCCACGTGGCCTACACCTCACTCCTACCAGATGTTCCAGCACAGACAGCTCATGCTCGCGGATTGCCATGCCATGGTCAAGGATTCCGACCATGTCACCCAATCGCCTGTACAGAACATCAGCAATCTGCTGTTGAGCATTTGCCAATGCCTGGATGTTGTCATTTAGGGTACGGATAGCAGCCCTCTGCAGCCTCTGCCCTTCTCTGTTCTGCTGATCAGCACGTGCCTGTGCTGCCATTACAGTCTGGAACATGCGTCTGGTGATACCAGCTGCTGCACTCTGTCCTGCAGGTGCATGTCTGCCAGAGGTCCTCCTATGAGCAGCACCGGCTGCATGCCTGTGTGGCACATCTGCTGTCATTACACTGATACCATGGTGTGGAGACACACCTTCTGTAGCCACCACACATTCCTGTTCCACACTAACAGACGTTGACTGTCCTTCCTCTATGGCCACTGGTAATGCGGTATGTGTTGGCAGCAGTACTGTGTGCGGGGAAGAGGGGGGCATAGCTGGGATGGCAACCATTGGCACAGATTCAGCCCCTGACAACCCTGCCTGTATCTCATGCATATGTTCATCACTGCTAGTATCTGTGGGGACACTAACATCAGATGGACCGCAGGAGGGTAACGCACCTACATCACCTATAAATGCAAAGAAAGACTAAATTACAATAGACACACAGACACACACACACACACACACACACACACACACACACACACACACACACACACACACACACACACACACACACACACACACACAGACACACACACACACACACACACATACACAGACACACACACACACACACACAGACACACACAGACACACACAGACACACACCATGCATGTAATTTGACAGATGGCATGCAGCATGCCTGTGATACAGCAGACAGCATGCAGCTCAGACATTAATAGTGTTAGTTACCATACCTCCCCAGGGTGCACACTACCACAAGCAGGTGTCATATCAGTAGCCATGCAGTTCACACAATCATGGTAGTATGCATGCATCCCTGTGATACACCATGTGGACCAGAACAGGATAACAGTACACATGGCTGACATGACCTTGACATGTAATCCGCTGACGTGTGCATTAACATGCATATATGTCTGACACAATGGTGTCCTGACACATGTACAGCATCGTAATGGGCATCACATTGCAGTGTTGTCTGTATGCCCTACAGATAGAATGCATGTTTAGCAAATGTGCATGAGCATGGAAGGGTAGTGTGAGCTGTCTACATTGCTATACAGTGTGAAGTACAGACACTGTGCCATTGCATGGCATCATGAGGCATCTATATTGCTACACAGTGCAT
Source organism: Protopterus annectens (assembly GCF_019279795.1). Taxonomy (NCBI): domain Eukaryota; kingdom Metazoa; phylum Chordata; order Ceratodontiformes; family Protopteridae; genus Protopterus; species Protopterus annectens. The sequence goes on along the minus strand of NC_056746.1, from coordinate 755,899,043 downwards.
AATATGTACACATTGCATAGCCATAACTGCATGCATACCCATGACATAACTGTGGATTGTGACCCACGATGTTGAGGTGTATACCCACCAAACCATGCTGTGTCATGTGACAGGTCACTGGAGGACCTACAGTTGACACCCCTGCACAACTACTACAGAGTCTTAGCTGCCTGGCAACCATGTCCACACATAGCAGACTTGTCAATTCACCATGTCCCACATGACATTGATATACCACACACACAAGGTGCACAGCTAACGGTGATGTCCTACAGCAGCAAGGGAAATGTACAGTATCTGTGGCCTGATGTGGTGTCAATGTCTGTGGAAGCTGTAGAGATGACTACTGGCATGCTATGACACAGGTATGATGTTCAACACATCTTATATGGTAGACATCAGTGACACCTCCACTAGCTGTGCACAGGCTTTTAGGATGTCCAGTGTACCACATCAACTGTATAATCGGTCGACTAAGGCTATAATTGAACCATGTGTGGACAATGTGAAACAGGGTGTATACACATCACATCTACTGTGTGGCTACGTGTCTCTGGCCATCCCCCATGGCCATGTGTGCAAATGTATTGGACAAATGTGCATGATGACCGTCTATCACACATGTCTGTGTTGTCCCATATGACATACACCCATAGATGTCAGATATGTCACCATCCACAGGGCTATGCAGACAACGGGTTGTATGTTTGGTATGTGGGGTATGGGTTATGGGATAGTGTGACAATATTGCAGCCAAAACACTACGTGTCTGGGACATGTCAGATGGCACATCACAATGTGTGCACCCATTGCAGGGGCATATAACACAATGGTGACTCCTGTGGGCTGCCCATATCACAGCTCACTGTGTAGTACTGTTTGCATACCACACGTGTTGTTCCAATGTATAGTACATATGCCTCCATTGTAGAACACCTCCACCATTGTATGCACAGCTGACCACATATGTAGCAATGACAAATACTGTGGTTTCAAGTCGGTGTATCATTTAGTTCGTATATATTGCACATGGGTGGCCTGTGTGAATGATGGGTGATGCAACCTGTATATCGTAACTAGAATGAACATCAAGTGTGCAAGTGTTAACTGGCCACATGGCAAATAGAACTATGCTTTAACATGCTTGATACTGATGACAGTCTCACCTGCAACGGACTCATGTCTGTGTGGCACTCCAGAGGTACCTGTATAGGGGTGACACAGCAGTATGAACATTATCCATGACTGTATGACAGCCACAGGGTGCACTGTGCATGTTAACACAGTTGCCTGTACAATAGCATATAGTATGCACATGTGTGCATACACAGGGTAGCATACTGTAGTATGCAGCATGTGTGTCCACATACCTTGCATATGTTGTTACATTACATAATGTACAGTGACACATGCAACTAAATGGGATATAATAGCCATATGTGCAGTACTGACTTACCAAGCAACTCTAGGCTCATTAGTTGGGAGACACCCACCTCCACAATGGCAGATAGTGTTTGTGGATGCTGTTCTGAGGGTGTCCCCAGACTGGCCAGTAGCTCCTCAGTGTGTGTGAGTGGGGGTTGGGTTGGTGGCCCAGCACCTGTTCCACCTTGTTCCCTGGCGACTGCAGTGGCACACTGTTTTGCATGTCATATCAAGTCCATGCAGTGTATGCGCACCTGCTGGTAGGTGCAGTTATGGCCACTCACATCGTTCACCCTCCTGCAAAGATCCTGCCACAGGTCATCCTGCTACTGGGCATGCTGTGGCACATGGCTGAACAAAACCTTGTACTTCTCATGGAGGTACGGGGTGAGGACATCATCCTCCTGGCACCTGTATGCTGGCAGGCGTGTACGAGGCATTATCTGTAAGACATAATGATGGTGACAGGTCACAGTTTCAGAGATGTACAGAGATACTGCTGCACATACATTTCTAGTAAATCTAGTACATCTGCACAGTTATCTTTGCAAATCATCATGACACTGACATGAATGACATGTTTGTGTCACACACATGTAACACCTGTAATGCATTGGATATCATCACCATATATGTGTGTCACCTCATTACAGTGTTCATACTCCATGTGAATGCTGTCTTGATGTGGGCATGTCTGTTTGCCTGCACTGGTGTTCTTACCTATCTGCACATGCCTGTATGTGTCCACGGTAATGCTGTTGACATTGATGCTGTGTATATGTCACATATCAACACATACACAGCCTTAATGGACTTGAGCATTGACAATGCACACATACGCATGGAAACCTTTACATGCATGTGTTTTGCCATATACATCTACACAGCACTGTACAGCTGTTCAACATCCTGCCACGCATCGCCTGTGTTGCACATGTGATAGACATGGGACAATAGCTAGTCGGACGTCATTCGCAGGGATGGTTATCAACTATAGCATGTACGGGCAAGGTTTCCTAGCTGTATCCAACAGCTATTATGCCACCGCAAGGTGCATCAGTGCCACATTACTGATCCAGACAGTTGATACTACATCTACCATGCGGCCATCTCACCATGTATGACAGGGATGACATATGCAGCTTTGATGGACAGGGTTGCATGGTATGGCTGGAGTATGTCACATGTATGGCACAGGGATTTGTCCAGCATGTGGCGATCCTAGTAGTAGGGCAGTGGCTGTCCATGACATATGTCTTTCAGATCAGGATATGGACATGTAGCATGTCCAACATCATAGTGTAGCAAATGTCTTTATGCACGCTAGACAGCATGCTGCATAGTGGAGGTGAGGATTGTGAAGGCTGGTATCGCCCATCCACGTATGGCCAAAACTCCTTAAAGGTGATATGTGATCCAATATTGGTCACCTGAGTGCTGTGTATGCCTGTCCAATGATCTCCATGCTCATGGATGGCACCCTGTCATGACATGGGTACCTCGTATGACGACCTAAGGGGCCTGGAGATGTCACCAACTGCACAGCACCATCCCTTACACAGTGTCCATAATGTTGACCACAGTCTAGGTGGTAGTTAATGGGTACAGGGATATTCACCTAGCGGTGACAATGCTGATATCATCCATCAGAATGTGCACATATGTCACACACTTTCACCCACACAGCCCATTCTATATGTTGTTCACAACACTGAGACAGCTATTGCTCATAGGTCATGGACATTCACATCCTTACATACACAGATGCCTGACATTTGTCTGTGTGGTATGGGCTACAATGAGGGTGGAGTACAACACATTAACCCTGTTTTACTGTAGCTGGTACTGGTGTGATATGCACATGTCACTCTGGCACCTTTTGTAGTTGTGATTCTGTCAACAGGCCACTGGTAGAACACTCCTGTGACATACAAAGGTATTTGTAGTCAAACATCCGTACTGTCATGTACATCTGTACTGCTAACATCTACATTGATAATGGTTCATGGACTTGCAGACCATACTCAGCAGGGTTATAGTGCGGTGCCACCAATTATGACTGTCATCACCAATTGTGGGTTGATATTATCCAACACCCTATCTGTACTGTATGTTCATGCTCAGCACTTGTTCAGAACTTGTGAGCATGTCATGAGCTACTGATTAATATAGCACCCATTCCACGCCATTTCTCAGAGGTACACTGTCTGTCCTTACATTTTCAGCTTGCTTACAGTACAACAGCTGTTGTACACACGTAACTCACATATCTTGTGAGGCATGGTTGTATATACAGGCATATCCAGCTGTCACGTACCAGTGCTATTGCCTGTCTATATGATGAATATGTCGTACATGTGGCAATAGAGCAATTGTCTCATGTACACAGTCAATGCTCACCTCCCAACATACAACACTACAGCCTGTGGGGGATGCACATATGCAGCCCTGCTGGGGGTAATGCTGTCACCAACCCTGACTGCACCTGACAGTCATGTGGGGATGTGTAACTTTCGCAACACACCCCACTCATCACATAGTCTCACAAGATCTCCACCACAGGCCACACATACGAGGACAACTTATGCAGTACCTCTCCATACTCTGTGTAGGCACCAAAGGCAGACCCCATCACCAAACACAACAACACCAACTTATAGCCCACAGACTCATGTGTGCCCATCACATACAGCCAATAGGGTGTTATAACATACACAACACACCTGTCATAGGTAACTCTGTAGACAGTCACACTGCTGTTCCACTCAGCAGGCTACACAAGGCGATAGTCGCTTGCATCTTGCTGTCGGGTAACTGGTTCTGCAACATAACCTATGCACCCATGCCGCACCTCACCAGGTACAAAGTGACTGTCATTCTCTATGTTAGTGTGACTGCCCTGAGATGCAACTTCACAGACTACGTGTGCAGGGACATGCAATAGCTCACCAGTTTTGTAGTCCTGAAGGTGTGGACCAACGCCTGGGGAGCATTATGCATTCATCTGGACCTGATACCACTGTACAATGACTGACTGTGTCACTTCAACAGTTGCCTATGCTTCTGCTGTCATTCCACAGGCATCTGGTATCTGTCCGCTTTAACTGACATGGTCAAACAACATAATGTTTTGGCACAGATGACATGCACCTGTCAGCCCTGGGAGTACAGATCACATGTAAGGCTCTTGCTGCTTCTATACTGCCTGTCTTGCACAGTTTCCAATAACAGTCACCACCAGAACTAGAACTGGAAAGCAAAACATGGGGTCATGTGACGCAATGCTTGACATCTTCATCTCTGACGCACGCAGGCAAGGCACTCCTTATAATGCACCACTTCAATATCTCTGCAGTGACTGGGACCTGCCTCTAGGCTCTGCAGAGCACACCTGCAATGACAGGTTATACACAGACCATATCTTTCAGGCATGTACCTGGACCAGCACACCCACGGCTGAGGTGTTCCCATATTCCACTATGTTGTACACACATCCTGGCTAGTTACTTAGCACAATGCATCAGAGATGCTCCACATGCAACTAACTGTGTCCAGAACTGCTATACACATTGTAACAAGCTACGGATTCAGCAACATACCCCGCGGTTACCAGACCTCATTTGTTGGTGTACTGGACAGTATGGCTCAGACAGATACTACTGATGTGAGACTGACACTACCCCACACTTCACTGGGATAGCCACTCATGTACCGACACATTAGGCCAATGCTGTCCACGATTCATAACCTCCACTCAGCTGGATCAACCCATACACACCACCTCCAAGACCAACATTATCCTTGACATGGACACTACCAACATGTGACTGGTGTTCCACACCTGGGGTTATCCCCTCATTGGTGGATTCCGAACATATGCTAATCACCCTTGTTAGCCACATCCCGGCACCACACCCTCCATGGCATACACAGTACATGAATACAACAACACCTACTACAGACATCTTATGACAGCGGTAGTTAATGTCATGACACCCGTGCAGATGGACAATACACATACAAAAGCTGAAACATACCCCAGTGCACTTCATTAGCACGTACACGACTGCATGGATCATGCTATTCCACACAGAGCCATGCTGGTACCCACCAGATAACAGATGCCACTCTGGGGGTCCACTTCCATGGACATAATTTACAACAACAGGTGGAGGCTATTGCACAGTGGTGTACAATCCCATGGGTGGGGTAGCTCACTGGTCAGCCTCGGTAGGGCCATGGGATCCCTCATCACATATTCCAAAACTAGCTACGTAAACATTACTGCAACACATTCTGGGGTGTACCACAAGGCATTATGGTGGTATGTCAGTAGTCATTGGCAATACCCACATCTGCTCTCACATATAACAGTTACTCAGGAACATTACAGAACCAGGTGATGTTGGCAACATGCTGGTGGATGGATTCAATGCTAACATTACACCCTCTCACTCCCTACAGGGCCACAATCCATGCAGGAACATTACGGTGTCCCTGCCGTCACACCTACACAGTACTAACCTGCACTCTATATGTCCTGGGACACTGGCCCCATGTGACCTTCCAAAATCCCAGAATGTGATGTCCACAAACGTCTGAATGACATGTCTCCCCACTAGGCCACCATATTCAGTAATAGCCTTGTATCAGACATTGTGGCCCCTGAATGGCACACAGCAACAGTTATCACACTCCACACAGGTGGCACCGCAATGCACGAGTGGGACTATTGCCCTACACACCTGACTCGACTGTTCTGCACGGCTATGGGGCACATCATCATGGACATCATTCACAGAGACATTTTTGGGCTCCAGTCCTTTGATGCCACCCAGGTTGGACTTGTTAGGGCCAGAGCATGGCTCTTACACCTGGTGGACTCCTTTCATACAGTTACCAGGGTAGTTGATGATGGTACGGGGCTCCACACAGCCTACATTGTCCTCTCATTGCCTTTCAGCACTGTTCCCCATTCTGGTATTGACAACATACACATCCACCTGCACATCGAACCCTATGTCTCAGGATGTTATGCAAAGTGGCTCATGGACAGGACACACACAATGAGGGTAGCATACCATAGTACCTACTGTATTTCAGTTACACTTGGCGTACCACAGTCCTCAGTCATAGGGCCCCTCATGTTCGGTATATGCTTCCCTGAGGTACAGGCTAGCACAGAGGGACTTTCCCTGCCTAGCTTTACAGACCACTGCATACAAAGCACCATGCTTGATCCACCAGCTGATACTGACTCCATCCATAAGGGTGTCACTGTGATGGATACCTGATATCAATATCATGGCCTCAAGCTGCATGACACAAGGTGCATGAACATCCCCTTTGCATTACACCATTCACCCACTGACTATCACATAGGTGGTAGTCCCCTACATACATGTCACATTGTACGTGTTCGTAGTACACACATATGTCGCACCCACTCCTGTAATTACCATATTGCCACTGTGGCGTGGATATCCGTGAAGCTATTACATGTCCTTTGTGTATCGTTACTTGAGCAGCCCTTCCATTTAGATTAGCTATCATACTATTACAATGTCCCGTGACTACAAGCTATATGTATCCTGTTAGTGTACATTGTACATGCCAATAAACGATACCTTTGGTATGCATGATATGCCTGTTATGCTGTGTAGCATATCTGACATATCTACCTACACTTCTATGCATTACACATATTTTACATAGTATCCCATAATGCAAAGTATACTTGCACAGCGGGACCACCTTAGACATGTCATTGTCATTATATGCCCATACACATGCCTACTGTGACAGTATATCAACATATACTATCCCCTGCTATGGCACGTACTTGCTGGACATACTCTACCACTGACGGCGGGTGGTATGGAATTGTTCTGTTTAAAGCCCTCATGTAGCATCCCTTGTGGTATCTGTGATGTTTACCTTGTGGCCCACTGCGGGATGCACAATTTCTACAAGCGTTAGTATGCTCAGCAAGACATCACTACATAAATACCTTTTTCCACTTTATGCATTGCAGACACTTTTAATTAATGCAAACCAGGCTATACATACAGTAAATAATTAATACAAAACATGCTCTACATAAACTTACATACCGAGTGTTCTACATACCTTGTTATCGTTCCGGACTTTCATGTCTATCTCTCTTACACTGTTTAAACAGTTCTATGGTATAAGCATACGGTTTGAATGTCTGGCAAGTCATCCTTATATACGTTGATACCTGTAACATGTGGTTTCCTGCCACCAGTTGGTGTTCCTGAGTGACTTATTACTTGCACATCAGCTGTGCAGCTACTCCATTTTCCAATTATGCGGCAACAGTGGGGTATAATTGAATTCTCCACTTGGGCATTGCCCATTTGCCCTACCTTCGGGGAGACTGCCTGTATTGTGTTTTGTTGTGTGTAATTGCAACTGCTATGTGTAGAGACACGTATAGTTTGGATTCATGTCCACCGTGGAATGTGTGTGATGGCTAGAGTATGTGGTTCTACATGTGAGTGTACCTGTCATCCCAACCGTCTGATAATGGACTATTGCAACTAAAACCTGTAACATCGCCATTTGTTCCATTATACAATGGCTACAATTTTGCATGGCACCTTTAAATGTGTCTCTCACAAGGTATGTTAATGCTTCTGCAGATGTACTTGACTGACTGGATGTTTGTGCTGTAATTACAGTCTGTGTTGCATAGTTTCTAGTGTGGGGGATGTAGGTGGGTGTACGTAGCATATACAGGTTTGTGGGGCTTGCATTTCTACATATTCCATATATATGTGTGTGGGCTCCTTCCCTAATTAAAGAGCTATCAGTTAGTAGACTTATGTTATGGGATTATACATTGGGCTGTTGTTAATTGGTTTCTATATAGTATGCAGGTGAGGTTGATACTTCCATACCTCCGGAATTACAGCGATATGTAAAGGGATATTTCTAAATGACAGCTACCCCGTGTATTTCTGTCCCAGATATTTGCAGTCATTGCAGTTGTGTTGGTGACAGAACCTCTTTGGCATGGGTTGCCACCTTTTCATATGGCCATTGTTGGACACTTGCGGGACACACATCAGTGTTTACAGGCTGACACATAGCCATGGTCAATACACAGGAAAGCACATACTTTTATCCTCAATACATACTTATTGTTGTGGGACTTTGGCTACTTATCATATTGCATGTAACATTTACGTTTCTTACATACAGGCATAACTATTTCATGCAACTATTACATAATATATGGGACATAATAATGTCCTACAATCTCGAACAGTTGCACTTTGTAATGTTTTATGTCAGGACACAACTGAACAGGGAGGGCCTGTCCCTCCTAATGTGGGACAAGTGGTAACGGTATGCCTATGGCTAGCTATACCCACACCTACCATAATGATCTACCTCCGAGTTGGCACTAACAGACACACGATGCGGACACACACACACACACACACACACACACACACACACATTACAGTCACATAGAAATGCACACAGCACCCTCAACACACACATACACAGACTACGGCACTCACAAACACAGTTGAACACAGTACCTATGTGGACCGCAACACCAGCAGTGGTAACTAAATGTCCCTTCACATTGTCACAATATTACTAGCAGTTCTACTGTTCTATTACTGTGTTCTTTCGGTCTTTCAGCCTCGTGGTTAGGCATGTCGGTATGTGACACATTCCATAGTTGGCAGTATCCTATTTATTTGTACCTTCAGGGTTTTATGAATGTCATTGACCTATCTATATATATATTTGCAGATATCGGTGAATCCGTATATATCATATATATATATATCTATATATATATATATATATATATATATATATATATATATATATATACATATATCTGACAGGGAAAGTGACAGGCAAGCTACACCTTTCATTGTGTACTTGTCAGTGTATACTGTTTCCTGGACTCCGCACGTTTGTGTCTGTACCTGTCACATTACACACCTGCCGTAGGTTAGGGTTACCACCTGTCCCATTTTGTGAGGGACAGTCCCTCTTTGGACAGTTGTGTCCTGCAAAATATTTGTAAAAATGGCAAATGTCCTGAGATTTTAGGACAAAATTATTTCCTATAGTTTATGTAATAGTTGCATAAAACTGTTACTCTGTATCTTAACCACCTAAATGTTATAAGAAGCAGAATAAGTAACTAAAACATTACAAGAATAAGCTTTTATCTAGGCAAAAAAGTGAAGTTCTGATTTTCGTACTGGCTGGGTGTATGTGTCAGCCTGCAGAAATCTGACGTATGTCTCACATTGGTCATTTGAAAAGGTAGCAACCCTACCATAGGTACATCTTGGCTACCATAGTGTTAGGTGATTGTATACATGATTGCCTGTTCTACTCCTGGCAGTGGTCATTTTACCCTTCAGAGCAGGCACTATTAGTACAGGGGTGAATAATGCTGGTTTCACCTGTTCTGGACATCATTGACCATGATCTGCGCAATATTCGGAGAAGCTTAGCCCTGTTTCGGACATATCTGTATAGTCATATTTAAATGATGCTTACCAGCAGTGGGCAACGCATATTCCCGCTAACGTGTGCTAAACATGATCTGATGACATGCATCCGACATGCATTACTCGTGCCTTCGGGATTACGTTACATCCCTTGCAGGACGTGGGACCAGGAACATGCACAACAGTCACTGCATTTACCACTTGGCCAGCTGGGATTTGTACATGTGTTATGTCATTTTGTATGTAGAGTATACTATGGCTGTTACTCTATGGTAACTCACATGGGTAACTCAGTTAGTTTACATATTGATGAGTCCAGTTAATGGTATGTCCATGTGATGTTTACTGGATGTGCTCCGGCATTGGGTATGTATATCACAGTGAGCTACACACGATAATGTGCTACACCTTTAAATGACCGTAGGTGGAGCATGCTGGGGTGATGAATACCTGTCATGGGTACACCCCATGCCTTGACACAACATCCATGATTACATTATGTGGAGCCCCTCATTAACGCAGCAGGGAATCCGGGCAGAGTGTGGCAGAACAGTGCTTACACACATGTGATCCCGCAATTGCCTCTGCTCCACTAAGCAACAGTTGGTTACTCGATGTTGTGGTGACAGCAGACACTGTTTGCCTCATTTGGTGTATGGCCTCTGACAATCGGGCGTGTACCTACCGATGTACCTGGGAACCTATACACACAGCACCAATATATGCTGATAGGCGCATGTACTGTTCAGGTGTTGACATTCCGTGTTCCAATAGCTGTTCTGTGTACAATGTTTGAGGGCTGCTTATGTAGGATTCACACAGTGGGCCACCTATACATTACAATTTACAGGTGGTCGTGTGTGTGTGCCATCCATTTTACTGTGTGTGCAGGTGGAGAGGTGTGTCAGTCCATAGGGGCCTACATTGTCAGAGTATGTGCTATATGTTCCGTCTTTGCCAAGGCGTAGTCATATTGGGCACACCTCCGTCTGCCTATTGGGGCTGGCACAGTGTGTTCATGGACTGAATCCCTCTGTGCCTCTGATGGCCTTGGCAATTGCGGTGGGCTATGAGGGCCTTCACCATTTTGTCCCTGCTGCAGCTGTTTCTGCAGGATCATATTATGTAGCATGGCACATACTATGAAGATGTGGGCACACATGCCTGGAGAGTACTGTAAGGCTCCACCAGATGTGTCCAAGCAACGGAACCATGCTTTCAGCATCCCAAACACACAGTCTATGATCATTCTGGTTTGTGCGTGTGCCTCATGGCATTCTTGCATGGGTGTGTGTGCATTTCTGATGGGAGTCATCGTCCACGGCTCCAGTGCATAGCCAGCATCCCCCACAAGGTGGCCATGTGGGATGTCCCCCTTGACAAATACCTGATACAGCTGTGAGGCATGCCAGATATGGGAGTCATGGTAGCTTCCAGGGCTGCCAGCACACACAAACATGATAATGCCCTGGGCATTGCACACAACCTGGTAGTTGATGGAGTGGAATCCCTTGCGGTTTATGTAGTGCCTACCATGCTCACCGGGTGGTGACTTGATATGTATGTGCATGCAGTCTATCGCACCCAGTACCTCCGGGTAGTGTGCCACATGGTGGAAGTGACGCATATTGCTGGCCAACTCCTCCTGAGTTCGGGGGAAGTATATATGCTCATTGGCATGTGGTAACGTGGCATCCAGGAACTGGTGTAGTAACCTGGATGCTGATGCCTGTGAGATCCCCATTATATCTCCAGTTGGCCTTTGAAAGGTACCTGTGGCTAGTATTCACAAGCTTACACATACCTTTGTGTCCACTAGAATGGGTTCCCCTCTGTTGTTTCTGGTTCTCAGGCATGGCCGGCACAGCTCCACTATTTGCTGTAAGATGTCCCTGTCCACCCTGTAATGCTCTACTATCTCCAGATCATGTAGCCCTTGGTAGGTTACCCTTGGTCTGAACACTCTTCTCCTCCTCCAGGGCCAGCGGTGGTTGTCGGCATCATCCTCCACAACACCGTCAGTCTCTAACACATGGTGATGAATCACAGCTATGGCAGCTCCCAACATGTACATTTTAAAAGTTCCCCATGTGTTTACACCTATGTTGCGGTGTTTGGGAATACACAGGTGTGTGTAGGGTCCTTTCACAGTTTATACTATTGTGCTGTGAACACAGATGATGTCATAGGGTGTGTATGTACGATCGTAGCTACAGGGTATCTTATGTGTTTTACTACAGGAACTACTATTGTGGTGCCTTTGGTGTTGCATTATATTTGGCTGCCGTGGATTACCTCTTGCCCTTCCCTTTACATTTCTGCACATTTCACCTACCATTTTTCAGCATACATCCAGCAGCCTGCTTTCATTTGTACTTTCCTAGACCTGGCTTATCTTGCTTAATGTGATCTATTGCAGGTCTACTGTAGGTTTAATTTGCCCTGCTATGACTGTTCTCCTTTCTTTGCAATCCAATGCCTCCCCTATTGTGACTTGTCAGCTGCCATCGATTGGCCGCCGTGAGTTGATAGGTGTTAATTGCTCAGTTGTTCTCCAGTTACCCTACTGTGGCATTTCCTTCTTTTCTTCCCCTGACCTTCCTGTTTGTGCTATTGTTAACGGTGCGTGCATCCACTTACCGGGTTTTGGGCACGTTTTCATCCCCATACACATGTGCTTTCGGGCACCATATGTGCTCTCAGCTAAACGATTCTATACCTACCTCCCCACCCCTGTCCTGCAGCTTTGCTTAGCAATGGCCAGGCCAGATTTGCATTGCTCCAATGTGCTTACAGCTACAGTGGCACATTCCTCTGCTGATGTAATGTATCACCTCTGAGCCACTCCTCGGTGTTATAGTGCTGTGCCATATGGTACATCCTTCATCCTGCAGGAAGTTTGCAATTCAGTATTACCTGCCTTATTTGCATGGCATTGATTACATTGATTACTAATTCATAGTTACTGCGCCAAACACTGTCGCAGACCCTTAGCAACCCTTGCACCTTGGGTGTGGTGTACCATGCATACCATTGTGTATTATGGTGAAATCCTGATTTGTATTACATTGCAATTTTATGACATTTGTATATATTTTCTTTATGTTCCAGTTTGCGCACACATGCCCTGCGGTTGTACTGTGCGTTACTCGTTACTGTGGACATGACATTAAATGTTGTTTTTTAGGTGTTGTGCATCTTTTCTTATGCCATTGGCTGTATATTTAGCCACTGGCATGTGTTAACTTTGTAATACATAAGTCCGGTCCGCTTCCATAGCTCCAATGTTCTGTTTGGGAAAATGTAAACCATGTTTTTTGATTTACATTTCCGTGGGCTTACGCTACGCCTGCACCACTTCATGAATCGCTATATGCCTTCATTTGCATGGTGTGACACTGCACATGGGGTGATTAGCATACCTAAGCCAAGGGCTGCGCAGTTCTGGCGTATGCCGGTAGTGCACGTGGAATTGGATCATGCTGGAATCGCTCGGTGGCCATATTTGATGTTATACCGCCTACGCTATGCCTGCGCCTGGCGCAAGATTCATGAATCCTGGGGCAAATCTATTAGGAAATCACAGCAGCTTTTGGTCTCCAATCATCCCAGGGCCATGCAGACTATTTCTACTTGGATTTCTATGGCTATTTCATTCTGCAATGTGAAGCATGATAAAACACTCACTTTTTCTGTAAAGGCCCATTCCACTAGGGCTGTAGCCTCATCAGGGGTGTTTTTCAAGAGATTGGACACTAGCTCTATTGTCATAGCAACTACATGGACTTCTGTACATAGCTTCACTAAACATTACAAATTGGATGGTATTTCTAAGTCTAAGGCAGGGTTTGCCAGAGCCATGCCCCATGGCTTTCTGGAGAGCTTAACTGCTTCTTCCTCCACCCTCTCCTCATAGGCTTTTGTACTCTCCCGCATGTTAAAAATACTGCAACAGATGAACAGAAGGACATAGAATAGTTATAGATGTAGATACCCAAAACCCAGTCAATTTTAAATCTTCTCTACACTCTTACCTATCTTCTACCTGGAACTGTTCTTGCACCCAGTTGTCTAATAAGCTTCCTCCATGAAACTTCTTAATTCTTTACTAGACTTGCCTTTATTCTTCACTGTGTTTGCCTTAACTCCTGACTAGCATCCTGTAAAAAAAATCCTCAAATATGTAATTTATCCATTGTCTAACTGCTGAGTAAAAACAATGTTTACAATTGGTTAATTTGAAATTTTGAACTGTATAACGATAATGTATGATGTTACTTTCCACGTTCCGTACAGAGGTTCTGCCTCAGCCTTCACTTTTCAGTTTCTATACTTGTTTATAATGTGTTGATGACCCATTTTTTGTAATTGCATAATTCTACTTTAAGATGTTACTTTTCCTTTACTGTGTTGCTTTTCTTATACTGTGGAGCTTTTCTCCCCAGGCCTCCACTGAAAATGGGCTCAACACGGCCCAGTGGACTTCCCTGGTTAAAAAACTGCAAAATAAATAAATAAATAAATAAAGACCAGAAACATCAAAGCAGCACACTACAAATAAAATCTGAATAAAGCAGCAATGTTTGCAATTTGTAAACTTCAATGTTTCTATAATGCTGACATCACTAAACAAATATACTACACTGCTTCTAGCAACCCACAAACACTGTCTGGATAACTAACTTGCTCAAACACAAATTCCAATATAGACTGAGGGAATCAAACCCAGCACTACACAATGTGCCTTATTAACCATTCTGGCCTTAATCAGTTGCAATAAACTACCAGATAGCTACTTAACTTGGTTAGTGGGAGTGCAGAGAATGGAAGAGATATGAAGAAAAACTGAGCATATGGGCAACAAAGAACAAAGAAAGAGTAAAAGCTACAGTTTCTTCCTGCTGATTTATATATTCAAGTGATTCAATGGCATGGTCCATAAACAAAATGTACCAGCTGGCATAATTAGGTTTACCATAAAAATGTCGAGCGCACATTGCTCGACACTGCAAATGCGAACACCGACCTGTGACTGCTGAAAATGCTGAATGCCGAAGTTCCAAACCACAAAAATCTTGCCCCCTTTTTGACCCATGTTATAACTTGTTTTTAGGTGTAGAGCAGTCGGAAATGTCGACATTCAGTGATTTTGCAACATTTTGACCAATCGACATTATGGGATTTACTTTAAGGTGTCGCTCATATGCAATATCGAGCAATGTGCACTCTACATTATGATGGTCAACCCATGATTACATGCCTACCAATACAGTGAAGTAAACTGAGCAAGATAAAGAGAGACAGACACACATACTATCAAAAGTCAGCCTTACCATTTGACATACTTACATGCTTATGAAAACAGTGATGTAAAGACAGAGTGAGACAGAGACACACATACAGACAGACATGCATCACACAGAAACACATAACAACCCATGCACTCAGCTGTGCCTGAAAAGATAAACAGGTATCCTACAAAACAAGATTATATAAATTACAGAAATTACTTTGTAAGCTACTTTTAAGATTCAGAAAATATACTGCAAATGAAAAAATAAAACTGCATGATGACGGTTAGTGTGTAGGGTAGGAGCTGAGTCAAGGCTGTGAAATGTCATTGTTAACATACCATGTAAAATTAGTGCATAATGAGATGGAAATGAGCAATATTATTCTAAAGGAAACAGTATGGCAGAGTGATTCAGAACTGTATAGAAACCACAGAATGGGAAATTTCCATGGACAGATGGATTGGCTCTGGAGACACTCTTGTTTTGGGACAGCAATTTTAGGAAAACTTTCTTCACATGGCAAATAACATTTTGAGAATGGTCAATCTTCCAGTGAGTGGGGTGAAGCCATAAACTCTGATTTTAAAGCCAGAAAATACTCTTTGAAGTCTGTATCATGGAGGCCAATATTGTTTTTAAACACAGATTACAAATTATTCATGTCAATACCGGTAAATATGACCTCAGCCTGGATTCCTGTTTTGACCCATAATGATCAAATGTGATTAGTTAGGGGGTTTTAGATGTGTGGTAATATTTATAAAACTGTATTATTAATAAATTATGCAAGTTGGCAGGCACCCCTTGCTAATTTTATCTTTTGATATAGAAAAAGCCTTTGGCAGGGTGCAGGGGGCACATTTCTTTTACATTTTGCAGCATTTTGTATTCCTAAAAGAACTTGTTGACTTGCTGAAAGAATTTACAAAGGTGCTACAGTTAGTGTGAAGACTGGAGGCATTCTCTCTGACCCATTTAGACTGAGAAGAGGGACTAGGCAAGAATGCCCTCTTTCTTTTGTTTCATTTGAAATCTACCTGCAGTCCCTGGACTGTAAGCTCAGACTATTATTGAACCTTGGATATTTCAATGGAAGGCCTCCTAGCACAGCCTTTCCCTCTACCAGAATTATCTTTTAGTCTAAATGGAGAACCTAGGAAGCATTTATTTTCCTTCTGGGATGTTATAAAAGTTTTGGATTACTATCTGGGTATAAATTAAATGAATCTAAGACTCAGCCTCTCTGGCTAACCCACTGCTGCTGCAATACCCATACTTGAAGCCAGACAAACAGATTATTTGGTTATTCCCACCATGCCATGCATCTCAAATACAGTAAGGTTAGCCTTTGACGGTTTAAGTATTTGGTTATACCCAAAGTGCCATGCATCTCAGATACAGTAAGGTTAACCTTTGACAGTTTAAGTATTTGGTTATACCCATAGTGTCATGCATCTCAAATACAGTAAGGTTAGATTTTTACATGTGATAGGAACAGTGGGACCTTTCCAAATATAACTACACTGATTGTACATACCACATTTCCTGGTGCATTTCATTAATTGATTCTTATTTCCTGGGTTTTCTGTCCTGCTTTTTTTCCAGGATGTTCCTAAGATCATTAGATCTTTTACATACAAATCTGGGCTTTTCACCAAATATTTAAAACTGAGCTATTCAGCTACTTTACAACAGTATTTATAGTGTGGCTACTTTACAAAAGTATTTAGGCATATATTGACATTTCAGATTTACATAGTCAGTGTTATGCATTTATATATAGAATGTGTATTTAAATATTCAGAAAGCATACATTCACGTTTATACAAAATAGGTCTCTTCAGAACCAAATAATATACTGCACAATCTTGTTTCTGACAGGATTTCTTTGGGTGTTTAGGGAGTGATTCAAAGACTGATGTAATACTACAGAGATATGAAGCCTCCGGCAAGAAGCCCCAATGGTCTCTAGATAATGTGTGCACGTGTGAAAGTTGGGGCACAATAATCTAAAGTAGCCATGTACCCTAGCTGAGAGGCATACACTGGGACTGAAATACCCTTAACACCCAGGTAGCTGTGCATTTCAAAGAAATTCCTACTGCATTATCTCAGAGCATAGCAGTGAGGTCTGAATGTAGTAGTTTTACGGTTTGCATCCATTTCTGGTTCCAGGTATAAAGGGACATACACAACATTGTCATCATTTAATGTACTGTACTAAAATTGAGTTTAAATCTGTCATGACACCAGTGACAAGAACTCTCCTGTTCAGAGAATATGCAAGGGATAAACCTTTTTCTTCTGAATTAGTCACAACACAGTAAAGCTGTATTCCGGTTAATGGCAACATTCTGGCTTACGGCAAACATAATGGTGAAATAGAGCAGCCAAGGGTTACATAACATCAGTAGTGACATGTAATGATATAGATCATTTCTAAAACCATTTGAAATATTTTAACTTTCTCAGATAACATGTCAAAAACCTCCGCTATAAAAAGTCACTTACACTTTGTCACCATTTAATGTACTTTCTTGCATATAAGAATAAACTGAATGTAGGGACACTTAATATTCCAATTAAAAACAAACAAAAAATCCCTGTTCAAGAGAAATACATAGGACTTTTAGTAAAATTGCAGTGACAGCTATTTCCCATATTTATTTGCAAGCTCACATAGTTATGTCTTCCACTTCTACTGTATGCAGATGACATGATCATGTACCAGTCCAGTCAAAAGCTTGACACAATACATGTCCCAGCTTCAATCATACATAATCTCCTTCCACCACTGGATAATATACCGTCATCTAATATTTAGCTGCTTAAAAAAATGAATCAATGATGATTGTAACTCACCAAAAGCTCCCCATGGCCATAAAAGACATTCACATCACAGAAGCTAGCCACAATAACATAGAAACTGTTACATTTTTCAAACACCTTAGGATTTGGCTACACCAATCAACTTTCAATTCCACATTGAGAAAAACAGAAAGCAAGTCAACTGTCTCCCTCTAGTAGATATGATCTTCCTCTTATTGTAGCTGCCTCCCAAAAAAAAAAAGAAAAAAAAAGAAAAAACACACCAACACCCTCCAATCCATTTTCAACACAATCTGCTGCTTTATTTCCAGATCACCTGCTTGTGAACACCTCTGCCTTATCCTATTCTAAGCTAACTGGCTCACCATATAACAAGGAGAAAACCTAGCCAACTTGTCAAAATTGCTCTTTTTCAGTTGAAGCTCGGGAAGGAAAGCACTTTGAAGCTTAAATGAGATTACAGAGAAATGAATTCACAGTTCAATGTAATTTAAAATAGGCATTACATGACTACATATACAAAATAATTATGAGATATATACACATTTTTAAGCCAAACCTGTCATTTAGCAGGCTGGAGATCCAAATAGGTTAAATTCAGATGCAAAAAACACAGCACATATATTGGATGGTCATATTATAAATACGGTTAATAGCATCAGATTGAAGGATAGTACTAATTATATATAACAATTTGCCAAAAACGAGTCAGGCATAATGATGGAGTGACTATAGGCATTATGTCATGGAGAAATGCTGATGAATGTGAGTGATATTAGTAGGGAGGCTAGGTAGTGGAGTGAAATAAAGTGGGGTGTTTAACCAGGAGGGGTTCAAGAGGAAAAGCCATAAGTTACAATTTTTTTAGTACCAATTTGTTTGTCTGGAGGTTGTCCTTTGACCTAAGCATAGTAGAGAGTGAAATCTTAGAGTACAGAACATTTCTGGAATATTTTGTGAGCATAGCTGGTAATGAGGAGTTTCTTTTTGTTAATCATTGAACCAAAGAGGTCTGTGGTGGTGATACTTATTGAGGATTGTGCTGAGAGATGATGAAGCTAAAGGTTTATTTATTATTATATGGGTTGCAAATAGGTGAATATATATCTAGTGTAGGTGTAGTTCAAACCGATATAGTACTTTGAGTACAAAAAGTGATGGCTTCAAAATATTTTATTAGCTACAAATTGTGCTATTTTATTATAGCATTATTGAAGCCTTTAGATATGTGAGGACTGGTGTACCACATAATAATAGCCATTTGTTAACAGGAGGGCCCACAGGTCACAGTCCTTTTTCAGGGTTGACCTGGGAGCAATGTCTAGTAAAGTTATTTGTTCAGTCTAAGGCTCAGTGTTCCATCATCTTGGTTTGAGTGAGGAGCATCAGACACTGGTTCTCTAAGTATGTATTTAATAAGAAAGCTGAACACAGAGAGCCTTAGGAACAGACCATTGGTAGATCTTATCCTTTCTGTAATCACATTGAGCTCCTAAAAAATATGAGGTAACTGCCTACCACAGTCACACTTCCCCCTCTTAGCTGACAATAACAAATCTTTTTGAAATAATATAAAAATAAAGAAGGATCTCCAATGGGGTACTTATCGGAATAAGCTCAGGCAATGGCAGCGGCCAATAACAAAGTGGAGAAAGACAATGAATGAAGATCCTGCATTTGGACTGGTGGCAAAATAGCTCAAGGATCGTATACGCCTATGTCCACTTATGTAGTCCTATGCCCATGGGCTGAGGAAATAGGAAGGACGAATGACACTATAGAAGGCTTTTCACTTTGCTAACCTAGCCAGATGTTGGGGTACGTTAGCGAGATAACCCATCAGTATTGGAATACTGTAATAGTGATCTAAGCAAGGGCATCCTGCTTTCTGTCAGCATGAGACAGAGTTACAGCTATGATCTACCAGATGTCATTTTAGTCATCTGTTGCAGTATTCTTAACATGAGAGAGTTGTCTGCCGTAGGCGACATGATGTCAGCCAGTGTAGAAAAGTCTTTTACTATTGTAGGATGCCTGGTACATCACATATAGGCTGCTCTCATATGTTGACCATAAAAGCGACTTATGTACGTACCTACCTCAGAACTTTTCTGCCGCCAGTCCAAACGCCACCTTCAAAAATCAGTTTGCTCCCCGAGCTATTAGCTGTATTCCAATGAATTTCTAAGATAAGTGCCATGTCACGAAAGGAGATACTGAAAGCACAGTTAGCTGGAGTTTTGAAAATAATTATATGTCATTTGTGGATATCAGCATGATTTATATAGAAGTGTGATAAAGGGAGATACTGCCAGCGCAGCTGTCTGGAATTTTGCAAATAGTTAAGTGTCATTTGTGAATGTCAACACATTTCATGTAAGATGCTTGTTTTACAAATGTATCAGAGCTGTATGTCATGTATATGTCAAACTAGGGTTGTACAGATGTGTGCTGAAAAGATATTTTATAAAGTACTGAGCTTAAAGATGCATCCACAGTGGGCCCTTCTGGAAGACAACAGAAATGTACATGCACTATGGTAACTGTTTAAATGTATATATTTTAATAGTGGAAACTGGAACACAGGAGGTTAACCTCAATCTAGTAAATTTGAGAAAAATAGCTGAAATTAAATTACTTTATGGCAGCAAGGAGACACAATGTATGTGCTGAGAAGCTTTCTGTATTGTCTTGGAAGTGTTTTATTGTTTTATGACTTCTAATATTTGCCAAGGATCTGAGGAAAAGCCCTTGTCTATGTATTTTTACAGATAGATGCTAAATGCTACCAGCTGCCATCAGTGGTTGTTATGGGACCTAGGAACTGGGAGTCAGATGACAAACAATGATGTAATTCTACAAGCTAGCCCAGCAGTAATATCTGAGATATTAATTTGAGAACTTTCTGGGAGAGGCTCAGCATTCTGTATTCTGTCTTTGATCTGACAACAGCAACTATAAGATCCATTCACCATTTCTGCCTTGTCCTACAGTAATTAAGTCTAGGGAACAGTATAATTATCTTAGCTATATCCAGGAATATAGCAACACTTAGTTTACACATTTTTCTTTATTTATTTTAGACTGTCCTGCAATGTTGTTTTAAATATTTCCTGTGATTTTAAACTCTGATTCACTATAAATATATACTGAGTATTTTCTTGTTCTTTTACTATATATTATTAACTTTATTTAAACCTTTCATTGTCACTGATCAATGTAGAGATATTATGTTTGAGAGTACTTGCATATTTATTTGGTGACACTGTAGGCCACTCCTAATACCCTTGCTCTTGGTCATACTACCATTGGTATTAATATTAACATTACACAGTAAAATTGGACACCCTTTGTTAAGGGCCTTAAGGTAGCTGACAGGAGTGACCGGTGGCAGTGAAAACTATCTTATAGTCTGGGCAGAAAGGGGCATAGCTAGTAAGCCTGTGCCAGCCTTTCCCAGGGGTGTGTGTGTGTGTGTGTGTGTGTGTGTGTGTGTGTCTATATATATATATATATATATATATATATATATATATATATATATATATATATATATATATATATATATATATATATATATATATATATATATATATATATATGTATATATAGTCTATATCAGCATATCGAATGCTGAAAATGCCAAATGCAATTTAATCAAACTGAAATGTTCGAAATATCAAAAGAGCTGAACTGACGGAACATCAACTTCTTTCCCAGGGAAAGAAATCGGTGTTCTGTGCAAAAAAAAATAAAATTTCAATACTTTAAACACTGACAGAAGTGCCCCCCACACCCCCGTACTTAAATATACCAACTCCGAGACCGCACCACAGTGGAGGAAGTAGCAAACTCCGATGCCGGCCCACCGATTTCTTTCCCTGGGAAAGAAATCGATGTTCCGTCATTTTACTCTTCTGAGATTTTGAACATTTCAGTTCGATTAAATTAAATTTGCCATTTTCAGCATTTGAAATGCTGATAGGAACCCTTTATATATATATATATATATATATATATATAAATCAAACCACAAAGTGTGTGTGTGTCAGCTACTTAGGCATAGGCATGACGCACTGGTTGGACAGGGAGGGTGCTGGAAGTCTTGGCTTGGCAACTCAGCTGAGATCTCAACTCCATAGCTGTGCCAGTGAGGAGTCTTATTGGGAATCTCAAGAAAGAAGGAACAAACAGCCCCAGACTGACCGTGGGCTCTGTTTGCTTTTAAGGTAAACTGCACTTGATGAAGAGAGCTGCATCTGGAAATACTGTGCATGTACCTTGTCATTCTCTCAGTGTAATTCCTCCACTGGTCCCAGTGGTGAGTACTGAGGTTCCTTGATCACTTCTTCAGGAGTGGGGCATCACATTTATTGGTTGGCAATAGTGGGACATCTTGGGACTCAGTGGTGTGGATATTGAACTCCTGTAGCCTGTAAACAGTGGTCACTAAAGAAGAAGTTTATACTCGCAAACAGCCACACAGTAAACATTCAGAGTTTCATATCACAATAGTTTTATTTATTTTGTGTCAGCTTAGTTAGTCAGGGAGCAGGCAAGGATGTCAGCAGAGGAGTATTGGAAGCTGACAAGGAGCCAGTTGGCTGAGATGTACCAAGACAAAGGACTGGTGCATGCCAACCTGACAAAAGTAGAAATGATTACTACTTTAGTCACAGCTGCATCACAGACAAGGAAGCAGGAGGACAACCAGACTGACCTTGTGGATGTACAACTCTCAGAAAATGGACAGTTGAACTTTGCGTTAGAGGTCTTAAAAATCCATCTGGAGTTAAAGAGATTTGAAATGGAGGCCAAACAGTTAGCACAAGAATCAGCAAACAGACTGCAGTGTTTGGAGGCTGAGGAAAAGGAGAAACAGATGGCATTAAAATCAGCAGAGAGACTGAGACACCTGTAAGCTGAAGAAAATGAGAGGCAGAGGCAACATGGTGCTGACTCTTCGCCAGGGTCATGCAGGTAATGGGGAAGGGAGTAACCAAACTCCAAAAGCAACAAAAGGTTAGTACATTTCTTCCATAATTTACAGAAGGTGATAATTTTGATATTTTATTCCT
Source organism: Protopterus annectens (assembly GCF_019279795.1). Classification (NCBI taxonomy): domain Eukaryota; kingdom Metazoa; phylum Chordata; order Ceratodontiformes; family Protopteridae; genus Protopterus; species Protopterus annectens. Next base: position 755,875,904 of record NC_056746.1, on the reverse strand, counting down.
ATGTTTGAAAGGATTTGTAAAGAGTATAAGGTTGACGAGGGCTCTGGATATGGTTCCTGACCCCCTTACGCCATGGTAAAGCTGTAACTGTTATTTCTAAATTGACTGATCCTGATTGCTTAAATTATAATACTGTTAACAATTGTTTATTAGAGTGTTTAAAGTTAACACCTGCAGCTTATAATAAAATGTTTTGTGAGCATAGGCAAGGCAGATGAATGTGTGTGTGTGAATATGTGGCTGAGTTAAGCACTTATTTTCATAGATGGTTCAGTGGGTGTCAGGTCACTACTTTTGAAGGAATGGCAGACCTTTTGGTGAAGGAACAAGCCCTAAGGACTTTGCCTGAGGACATGAGAATCTGGTTAGCAGATAGGGAATGTAATACAGCAGATGATTTGGGGAAAAATGGAGACCTATACCTAGGAAGCAGGACATCACTGCACAGGAAAGCAATAACCAGTGCTGCTCATGGGTCTAAGAGAACCCATGGTGGACAGCCTAAACAGCCATAACAGAGTTTGCCTGTAGCAGGGGAAGCCACTAGTTCAGGTACATGGCCAGGACCGAGGTTTAAATGTTTTAAATGCAACCAGTGGGCCATGTAGCATATAGACATCCACTGAGGCAAGTTGGGGAACAAAAGGTGGGAGAGCCAATTTTTTTGCATATTTGTTTGTTGACACTGCAGGACACTCCTAATAGCTTTGCTCTTGATCAAACTACTATTGGCATTAATAGTAGCATTACACAGTAAGATTGGATACCCTATGGTAAGGGCTTTAAAGTAGCTGGCAGGAGTGACTGGTGGCAGTGAAAAATAACTTATAGTCTGGGCAGAAGGGGGCATAGCTAGTAAACATGTGTCAACCTTGGACTACATGAAAAGAGACATGGAAAGCTCTTGGATCATGTGCCCCAGGTAGGTATGTCTCTAGCCCTGAGTAGCATCCTGTCTTCGCCCAGAATGATACCACAATATAAGGACAAAATGAGTAACTTCAACAATTGCTAAGCTTCTGGTGCCATTCAAAGTGGATCCAGTATCTGTCTCTCAGGGACAACATGATCGACAGCCCATGATGCTTTGCCAGAGATGGTCTGTACCTATCAACCCTGTGATTCAGGATACAAGCTATGGCTCTTGCCACACCTATAGTGCCTTTTTCAGGCAAAGTTCAAAGGACAAAACCAACACCGTAACAGGTACAAGCATGCAAAATCTGAAGGTAATGCTACTCAATGCTAGAAGTCTAAACCTCAAAACGCACTCTCTCAAGGCACGCCTAAAAATGGAGAACACCGATATCTGTGCAGTAACTGAGACCTCGTTCAAGGCTCCAGAGAGCACCCCTGCAATACCAGGCTACAACTCTTAAAACACTTTTCAGCCACCAAACCAGGATCGAAACACTAAAGGTGGAGGAGTGTCCACATTCACAAAGGATGTTCACACCTCCAGGTTAGTAGCCCAACAGAATGCATCTGAAATTCTCCAGTTGAAACTAACACTAGGTAAGACTGCAATCCAAATTGTAGCTTGCTACAGATCCCCCACCATGCCCCAAGATTCTCATTACACCTTTCTAAACATACTGGAAAAATATTAATATACAACCAAACATCCTAATACTGAGTGATTTCAACTACCCTGCCATTAACTGGGAAAACTACTCATGTACCAACAACTTTGCCCAACAGTTCTTGGAATTCATAAATTCCAATGCCCTGTATCAACTAATCCATAGTCCCACCATAGGCTCCAATATCCTAGACCTGGTCATTACCAACATGGGAAATAAATGCTCCACACCTTTGGTCATCCCCTCATTGGTCAGGTCAGACCATAAGCTAATCACCCTTAACATCCACTTCCACCCCCACCCCCCCAAGTAAGGAAACCTCCATAAAAAACTTCTCCGAAGCCAACTTCATACTACTCGAGTCAGAAGTTACAAACTTCATGACACCCATGCAGGCGGGAAATGAAAGTTCTACTGCTGGGTCCTACACTAAGGCACTGTATGAGCACATCCACTCATGGATGAATCGTGCCTTCCCAAATAGAACCAAGATGCTCTCCTCCAAAAAAAAGGAAGCCAATCTGGTGGTCCCCTGCCATAAACAAACTTTACAACAAAAGGAAGAAACTGTTGCAGAAAAGAGGAAAATCCCAGGATGCAAAAAACTCCCTTACCAGCCTCAGTAAGAAGCTGAGATCCCTCATAAAATCCTCCAAAGCTAGTTACGAAAATAAAATTGCCAAAGATTCCAAAGACAACCAAAAGGCATTCTATAACTATGCAAGAATATAAATGGCAATGCTCAGATCTGCTCTGAGCTACAACAGAATGGCATTAAATGTACTGATCCCAAGGATATTGCCAGTATCCTGGCAGATCGATTCATTGCCAACTTCGTCTTCCTCTCACCAACTAAATGGCCCATCTCAATACCGGAAGATTGCCAAATTCCAGTAATAATGGCCACACAGGTAAAAAGCACACTCTCCAAAGCTAAGAATACAGCATTCATGGGACCAGATGACATCCTGGGCTGTGTACTACATGAACTACAAAATGAACTGGCACCTCACATAAGTGTCATGTTTAATCATACCCTCACCTCAGGCTTCATGCCCACTGAGTGGTGCACAGCTACAGTTATCCCACTCCACAAGGGGGATCCACCTTGGATCCTGGGAACTACCGCCCCATCAGTTTGATGATCCTAATCTGCAAGGGCATGAAACATATTATCATGGAACTTATAAACAAAGACATTGGCAACCTTCAAACACTGGACCCCTCCTAGTTTGGGTTCTTGTCTCATGAACCTGATTGACTTCTTTGAATCAGTCTCCAGAGCTGTGGACGAGGGTAAGGCAGTCCACACAGCCTATCTGGACCTCGCCAAGGCCTTTGACACCATCCTCCACTCTGGAATCATAGATAAACTTACTAAGCTGGGCATTAATCTCTACGTCACTCGATGGGTTGCCAACTGGCTTACTGACAGAACCCATACTCTAAAAGTAGCTGACTCTAAATCCAGCTCCAGACAAGTGACAAGTGGAGTACCTCAGGGTTCAGTCTTGGGACCTCTCTTGTTTGGCATCTACTTTTCTGAAATACAGGCCAACACTAAGGGACTCTGGATAACAAAGTTCACAGATGACTGCAAACTGGGAGCCATTACCGAATCCTCAAATTATGTGGATACTCTACAAAAGGACCTTACAGAAACAGATGCTTGGTGCCAGAGCCATGGGCTCAAGCTTAATACCAAGAAATGTCTAGTTATCCCCTTTGGGAAAAAAAAACATGTACCTGTAAATTACCATATAGGTGGCAGTACACTAAACACTGTAAGTTTGATAAGGGACTTAGTGGTTTCACCTTCAATAACCACATCGCCACACCAGTCAGGAAATCCTTCTATGTGGCAAACCTCATCAGTAAGGGCTTTTCATCCAGGAAAAAAGGAGGTCATTGCCCCACTGTACTCATTCCTCATTAGACCCATTATAGAATACAACGCCCAATTTGGAATGTACTTCTCAAGACATCTGCAACAACTGGAAAGGCCACAGAAATACCTCACTAAAAGAATCACAGACCTGAAGCAGATGCCCAATGCTGACCACCTTAAAACACTCCAGCTATACTCTGTCACATGTCATCTACTCCGAGGCAATCTCTGCTTAACATACAAGGCCATGTCAAATCCAGAGCTGTTGGACATGCTACACTTAAAGAAATCCCTATCCCTCAGAGCTACACACTCCAGGGATGTAAACCTTGTCATCACAATAAACAAAACATGCTGGAGGGAAAGGTTTCTGACACAGAGACACCCCAGACTCTGGAATATATTGCCCATACATGTCAAGCAGAGTGCCTCTTTGGACCTCTTCAAAAGGAACCTTGATGATGGGATGGGAGAAAAGAAATTCACCCCGGAGATCACGTCAGTCGCCCTGCTAGACAGGGGTCCAGGGAAGTAAACAGTGTAGGAAGAAATAGCCAAGGAATTATTATGGCTTGGCTTGTATAGGCCCTAGGGCCGATACCCTAGTACCAACGTATGAACCTATGAACTTTTCCCAGGTGTGTGTATACGTATAAATCAAACCTCAAAGAGTATGCATGTTAGCTACTTCAGCAGGGACACAAAGTACTGGCTGGACAGAGAGGGTGCTGGAGGTCTTGGTTGGGCCACTCAGCTGAGATCTTAACTCTAGAGCTGTGCCAATGGGGAGTCTTATTCTGGATCTGGAGAAAGAGGGAGAAACCAGCTGCGGACAGTTTGTGGTCTCTGCGTGCTCTTAAGGGAAATTTCACTTGATGAATGTAGCTGCATCTGGAAATACTAAGTATGTACTTTGTCATCCCTTCAGTGTACATCCCCCCACTGGTGTCAGTTGTGATAATTGAGGCTCCTTGATCACTTGCCTGTGGTGGCGCCACATGCCCCATTGGGGAAATCTTGTTTCTTTTGGTGCTATTTTGTGGTAGGGTCATGTCATCCAAAAAAAGTAAACTGCCAGTGTGGAAGACAAATTCCACATAAGGGCAGCCTATGCCCTACCCATGACCACAAATACTGTCCCATTTCCAGGCCATTGTGCTCAAGACCCTAAGAAGCAGACTTTCCTCTGCAGCTATTTACTTGGAATAACAGCACTTCAAGTTACTAGCTAAAAGCACAATGGCGTGATCCTCGAGGCCCAAAGTTGAGTCAGTCACTAAGCAGAAGCCCAAATAAGCTAAGGTCTGAGGCTTCTGTAGTGCTCCTTACTACAGACATCTCTCGTGAATCGGATGAGAGCCTGGAGGTACATACAGTTCCTGGTTCTGGATCACAGGCCAAACGGCCATTGTGGTCACCTTGGATCCAACCACAGGCACATCCTCAGAGGCTGAAGAGACATCTATCTCAGATATACATGGGGAACTGAGGCTCATGATATAACAGCAGGCATTAAGGGAATACCTCAGATCCTGGTGTAGGAGAAAATTCACTCAAATATTATTGAATGTAGACCTATGCTCAAGCCTCCTACATTACATAGGGCAGACTTGCATCATAAGAAGAAACAGAAAACTTAACATTTGTCTCTCCAAAGGAACCTCACAGTGACTGGGAACAATTTGGACCCTGTTTCCCAATTTCCTGTCCCTAAGAACTATGACCAATTTTACAAGGTCCTTGAGATCTATAAGTTCCTGTTTAAATCTCTTTCGGAAGATGTGTGATGCTCTTGGACTCACACAGTAATCAAGGTACTTCAGTCCTCACCACTAACACTAGTTAGGGATGTGCACATTGGGAGGATGACAAGTACACACACACAGTAAAGTACAATTTCCCTTAAAAGCACACACACACACACACACACACACACACACACACACACACACACACACACACACACACACACACACACACACACACACACACACACTCTCTCTCTCTTTGAAATTTGATTTATATATAAACACACAGGCACTCCTGGGGAAGACTGGCACAGATTTACTAGCTATGTCCCCTTCTGCCCAGACTATAAGGTAGAAAGTACTGCCACCAACCACCTTTCTCAGCTACTATAAGGCCCTTCCCAAATGGTGACCAATTCTGCAGTGTAATGTTCCTGCTATCCAAATGGTAAGTGTGACCAGAACTTTTAAGGCTATTCCAGAGTGGCCTGTACAGTATCATCAAATACATATGCAAGTAAAGCACAAGACAATACTCATGAACTCAACACAGTGACAATAAAGGTCAGAATCACAGGAATATTTGAAAACATCATTGCAGGAAAAATCTCACATAAAAACAGGAAACATCTAGACTACTCTTGCTATATTACTATCTATCTATCTCTAAGAGATACTATGCCCTAAATGTCTTACTTACAGAACCAGCCATATATATATGAGAACTGCTGAAGAGATGTTTACAGGTCCAGAACAAAATACAAAATGCATTGACTTTTTCTTTTAGATAGTTCTTAAATTAACAATACACATTACTACTGGGTTATCTCATATTACATCATTATTGTCACCTCTGCCTTAGTTCCCAGGTTAACAGAAACTTAAAATGTAACATGTGTCTGTGAAAAACACTTATCTCTCAGATGTACAGCTGCAAGGAAGCCATAGAGCAATACAAAAACACTTTACATTCAAAACTTAGTAATTATCTTTGTCCTAAGACAATAGAAACAAACCCCTAGCATAGACATCCTGTCTCTTAGCTGAGATAAACAAACTTTATAGCAGTTCATAAAACTCTTTACTTATTTTCTCAGAGTTTGCAAGTTAACTCTGTATGTCCCAACTTCTACTATGAAAACATACATTTGCACAGGCATATAGTCCATATACATTTTTGCTCTTCTCCACCAGAGTGCAGTGTGGTTAAATTTTTGAAGATCAGAACATAATGGGTCTATATTACATTGTTGAACTCAGAGGAGTTTGAATGGTGTAATATCGAACCGTGACATTCCAAACCCAAGAAGTCCGAAAACACAGAATAGCGATTTTTTCCCCAGGGAAAAAAATCACTGTTCCGGTACAAAAAAAAACAAAAAAACAATTACACTTTAAACTTGACCTAATGTGGGGGGCGTCACCCCCCTCACCCCCAATGTGGGTGGCTGTGCCTCCCACACCCCCCTACTTAATTATACCAACTCCAAGATCGCACCACAGTAGAGGAAAATGCAAAGCCCCAAAAATGGCCCATCGATTTTTTTTCCGTGGGAAAAAATCGGTGTGCCATGGCTTTACTATTTTCATATTTTGAACATTTGGGTTCCATATTACAACGTTCAGACTCCTGTGAGTTCGACGTTGTAATATAGACCCACACATATATACTTTACATGTTACATATATGTTACATTTGTAAGGCAAGCCCATTGATAATATTTAGATTTGCAAATGACATAGGATTATTTACAAGATTCTAACTAGCTGGGCTGGCAACCTTCACAAGACCCATTGGTTATTTCAGTGGCTTCAAATAAAACATCCAAGTTCCTTCAGATAAGGACAGCAGGATCCTGGAAGGGCCGACCAAGAAACTGTACACTTATTACCAAACACACATCACCAACTTCACCTTATAGCTTCTGTCTCAACTCACCTAGGTAATTTCTGATTTGCCTGACCCAGAGAATAAAACCTTGAATACATCGTTGTTTGGAGCCTCCTCACAGGCAGCCCACCACTCCATCAAATGCAGCTATGGTGCTGCAGAGGCTTCTGCCAGGGTAGATGCCTCTAACTCTGTCTTAACTAGATTCTCCTGTCTAAGACTCCACCATTACCAGAGGAATTGAATCTAAGCTTATGGATGCCCATTTGGAGAACTCTGCATTGTCTGGCCCAACAGCTGCTGACTTATTTAAATGTCTGCAGAAAAAGGGGAAGGAATTGCAAAAAATGAAACGTCTTTGTCTCTCCAGTGCCTAAACTGCAGTGAAATTACCCTGCAAAAAAAATTGTTTTTGTACGTAGGCACTCCTGCTTTCCTCCACCTAAAAGAAAAAAGGATGGTAGGAGGCCTCAGCAGTCTAGGGCTGCCCCTGCAATTCCAGCTTAGAAATTTCCCTTTCCAGACAAGCCAGGGTCCCTCAGACTGCCAAACCACCTCACTAACAATCTGCTTTCTCAATGCCTCTCACTATCTCTGCCACCCTGGAAAACCATAACTCATGACACCTGGGTTTTCTCTATCATTCAAAAAGGGTACTTTCTGGTATGGGATTCCCTGCCTCCTAGAGCGAAACATCCTTTTTGCCATTTCTCTTCTACAATGCCTGGGATTCACCATAAACTACAAAAAAATCTGTTGTCTTCCCCTCTCAGGATCACATCTTCCTGGGGAGCAGGATTCAGAGAGACCTCATGAGAGTCTTTCTTCCTCCTCAAATGGCACAGGACCTCACATCCTGCTTCAAAAGCCTTCTGCCTCTTCACCACATCTCAGCCAGACCATTGCTCAAGGTTTTGGAATTCATGTCATCCACTATTCCATGTCTAACTTTGCCAGAACTTCACATGAGAAAACTCCAGTGGTCGCTAAAGTCAGTGTGGATGCAACATTTGTATCCTCTGGACTTTTGAATTCCTCTCATCCCCTGTCTGAAGAGACAACTACAGTGGTGGATCCAACAAGTGTCCCTCAATCCAGAACAACACTTGCACCATTTACCAGCAGTCCAAGAGCTGTTCACAAATACTTCAGATGTAGGCTGGGGGCAGCTTTAGGAAACTTGAAAGATCAAGGGGTACGGTACCCCTCTCAACAAAGGGAACACATCAGTGTAAGGGAGATGAAGGTTCTGCTGCTAGCCATTGAGACCTTTCATCCTTTCTTCCTCCAAGAACCTTTAAAATTTTTAACAGACAATATAAATGTACTCTGATATGTGAACAAGCATGGGGGAACCAAATCCTACCTACTTTGCAGGCTAGCACTCCAGGTTTTGGAGATGGCAGTCTAATACTGGCTGACTCTTCTGGCAGTGTACATTCCATCTAACCAAAATTTTGTGGCAGACACCTTGATCAGCTTCCTTACACAGTCCCATGAATGGATGCTTCAAAGCGATGTGTTTCTGGACATTGTCCACTGTTGTGGTATACTTCATGTGGATCTCTTTGCTTCCCCCATGAACAGACAACTTCCATAATTTTGTGCCAGAGACCCACACCCTCTGGTCTGGAAGGTGGAGGCCTTTTGTTCTCTTGGAAGGGGATGTTTCTGCATGCACCCCCCTTCTTATCATTCTGAAAGCCCTGTTCAAAATTCAGCTGGACAAACCAAAAATCTTGCTGGTGAGTACTTTTGGCCAAGACAGCATTGACTCCCTCTTCTCCTGCATTTAGCCAAGGGCAGCCACCACAAGTAACCTCACAGGATCAACCTTCTCACACAAGACAAAGGAACTCTCATCCATCCCATCTTGTTGACTCTGTGGATGATAGGGTTTTAATTCCTTTTAGACACCTATTCTCCAAGGACCTGCTAAGGGTCCTGCAGGAAACCAGGAAACCCAATATAGAAAATCTTACCTATCCAAGTGGAAGAAATTTTCACTTTGGTGTCTCTCATGAAACCAGGATCCAATCAGTGGAAGTCCCCATGGTTCTATTCTATTTGTGTGAATTGCTCAGTGCTGGCTTGGCCTACCCTTCAGTGAAGGTCCATATGTCAGCTATTTCTGCATGTTTGCCTCTATCCCCATTCTAGCTAACAGATTTGAGGGTAAGCAATTTCTTAAAGATGTCTTCACATAGACCTCCAAGGAAACCTATCCCTTCTCCCTAGGATCTGTATTTTGTACTCGAAAAGCTGACTCTCCCCCCTTTCAAGCCAGCTTAATCAGCATCCCAACAACAAAACTGTACTTCTCCTAGCTATAACTTCAGCTAGATGTGCATCTGAGCTCCAGGCCCTAATGGCCTCTCCTCCCTTTTTGTTTTTCCATGAAGACAGGGCGTCCTTGCGTAGCAGCCCTTTTTGTATGCCCAAGTAAGTCAATGAATTGTCACTCAACCAATCCATTCATTTAACAACCTTCTTTCCTTCTCCACAAAGTTCTAGTAAGAAGGTGTTGCACACCCTGGATGTGCACAGGCAGCTTAGATTTTACTTAGACGAGACCAAATCTATTAGGAAATCAGAGCAGCTTTTGGTTTTCTATCATCCCAGGGCTCTGGGATTGCCTGTTTCCAAGTAGACTATTTCTACTTGGACTTCTATGGCTATTTCATTCTGCTATGTGAAGCATGGTAAAACCCTTGCTTTTTCTGTAAAGGCCCATTCCAGTAGGACTGTAACCTCATCAGGGGCCTTCTTCAAGGGATTGTACACTAGCTCTATTCTCAAAGCAGCTACATGGACTTCTGTGCATACCTTTACTAAATATTACAAACTGGATGGTATTTCTAATTCTAAGGCAGGGTTTGCTAGAGCCATGCTCCATGGCTTTCTGGAGAGCTCAACTGCTTCTTCTTCCATCCTCTCCTCGTAGGCTTTTGTACTCTTCCTCATGTTAAGAATACTGCAACAGATGAATAGAAGGACATAGAATAGTTGTGTAAAATCTTTCCATCTTTATAGATGTCCTTCTTTTCTCTGTTGCAGTATTCCAGTCCCTCCCTTCTTCACCCTGGTGGTTTGTTTATTTTCCTTCAGTGGTCATACCCTACCTTCCTTAGGCTGGCTTTCCTCCTGGACTATTCAGTTCTGAGTTAGGTGTGTGCGTACATCCCTTTTATAGTCAACTTACAAGAGCAGCCTACATGTCACGTACCATGCATCCTACAGTAGTAAAAGACTTTTGTATACTGGCTAACGTTGGCTCGCCTAAGGTGGAGAACTCCCTCATGTTAAGCATACTGCAACAGAGAAGAGAATGACCTCTATCGTTCGGGTAAGATTTTACAGAACTATTCTTTATCTTGATCTTGTAGTTCTGGCTTTGATCTCAGTCTGCAATTGCATACAGTACAAGTCTGAACAAGTTATTTAACTGACAGTTGCTTTTAGACAGAGGCATTTTTTCCTAGTATTTTATTTGACTAACAAAGATAACATGAGTACTTCAGGAGTGTAACACCACTTTGTCTTGCACTAAAACATTTCACTGAACAAGAAGATATCAGCAAGTTTACTTTCTTTTGTCTCCATGTGAAGGTGCCAAGTCTTAACTTTACCAGCTAAAACCAGGTCATCCTACTTCCTGAAGAATGAGTGGAGCAAGATTTTATATACCCACCAGTACATAAGTGAGAAGTTTTATTGATGAAGAAGATGCATCCTCAGAAATTATAATTTTACTTATAATTGTGCTCGGAGGTGATAAGACATTACAGTGCTGTTTTCATCCTACATTTGCTATTGACCAGATTTTACTGAACATGCCCTGTATGCTTGCTAAACATATTTGCAATTTTAGTTTTTTGAAAAGCAAACAAAATAATCATTGTAATATTGATTTGCATGTCTAACTATATTTAGTTATGGATTTTTGCAGTCACATTATATTTTTCATCTTACATGCAGAAGTATGATACAATGCACTAAAAGAAATGGAGGAATGACACCCACTTGTTTTAATTTTTATTTAAGGATGGTGACTTTGATACCCACTCAGATGTTACAGTCACTGGGGCAGCATATTCTGTTTTATTAGCTAAGCTCACAATAATGACATCTGCCGCTAAATGTGCCACCGTATTCAAGCTGTCTGCCTAGGGGAGCCATGATAACTATGTAATTATACACATTGTTCTACACAATAGTCTTTGCTTTATTTATAACATGTGAGCAGTTGCTTATTTATGCAGCACAGCAGACTGTCTGAGAATGTTCTCTTTAATGACTGGCCACACACAGCACCCATACCGTAGCTAATACTGATGCTACACTGCAAGGCAGACGGTGGAGAAAATTCACGCCATACTCTTCAGCTAGAACTGGCATCTAATCCTTTATTTACAGTGTGGATTAGAAAGCTATCAAAGCCTTGCAGCATTGGAGACCATGCTGTCTTTTTGTCCTTCAATATTCTAGTCACAGATGGAGTTACCTTTGGTTACTGAAACTTGTTAAGCTTATTAGCTGCTGACAAAATGAAAGCATGATACAAATCAGGACATAAAACCTTGCCTGTGGCATATATACTTGGAGGTTTTTTTTGAAATGTGACAAAAGATAAATATTTTGATAAGTAACAGCAAACTGATGAAATTCTTCTAACTTCATGCTGCTGTGCATTTTGCAACTGACTACCATGATATAATCCACATTGCTTACTATGTGTAACTGGTCTCTTACTGATGGGTATGAAATCTCATTTATTGCGCTGTGTGTTAGTCTTATGATAAATCACAAATAGCAGACATTTGTCAGTGTTGAATGTCTGGAGATCATTCAGCTTTTCAGTTGTGAAACACTGTTTATACGATAAAAAAGGAAAGGCAAGTATTTTTTATTATTTTTTTAACCAAATAGTTCCATTAAGCATTAGGATCTATAAGAAATAGTGTAGACATAAAAATCATATCCTTTAACATAAGGACCTGAACATAGATACCACAGTAATAAAAAAAAAAACATGAAGGAAACATTTTTTAGAGGTAAGGTGCTTCGTACCACCAAATGGTGACTTCACCTACACCACTTCCATTACTTTATAGTTGCACAGGAAAAACAGTAGTCATAATAGAAACAAGACACTGTTTCTGCATTCCGTTTGTCGCATTCTGATGAAGATGATGATGATGGCAATGTAGTCAAACTTCACTGACAACTCAGAAATCAGAAATATGCATTAGCCCCTTTGCTGACCTAATTTTTCTCAAAACACAAGAAACATCTTCCCTTATCCCTCAAAACTATCCAAAACCCCATCAATTTTAAATCTTCTCTACACTCTGACCTATCCTCTACCTGGAACTGTTCTTGCACCCAATCCTCTAATAACCTTCCCCCATGAAACTTCTTGCCTCTATTCTTCACTATGTTTGCCTTAATTCCTGCCTGACATCCTGTAATAAATCCTCAAATTTGTAATTTATCCATTGTCTAACTGCTGAGTAAAAACAATGCTTATGATTGGTTAATTCAAAATTTTGAACTGTATAATGATAATGTATGATGTTACTTTCCACGTTGCGTACAGAGGTTCTGCCTGAGCCTCCACTTTTCAGTTTCTATACTTGTTTATAATGTGTTGATGACTCCTTTTCTGTAATATCATAATTCTACTTTAAGATGTTACTTTTCCTTTACTGTGTCGCTCTTGTTATACTGTGGAGCTTTTCTCCCCAGGCCTCCACTGAAAACGGGCTGAACACGGCCCAGTGGACTTCTTTGGTTAACAAACTGAAATATTTACATAAATAAATAAAGACCAGAAACATCAAAGCAGCAAACTACAAAAAATCAGAATAAAACAGCAATGTTTGCAATTTGCAAACTTCAATGTTTCTTTAACGCTGACATCACTAAACAAATACACCATATTGTTTCTAGCAACCCACAAACACTGTCTGGATAACTAACTTGCTCAAACACAAATTCCAATATAGACTGAGGGAATCAAACCCAGCACTACACAATGTGCCTTATTAACCATTCTGGCCTTAATCAATTGTAATAAACTACCAGATAGCTACTTAACTTGGTTAGTGGGAGTGCAGAGAATGGAAGAGATATGAAGGAAAACTGAGCAAATGGGGAACAAAGAACAAAGAAAGGTTAAAAGCTACAATTTCTTCCTGCTGATTTATATATTCAAGTGATTCAATGGCATGGTCCATAAACAAAATGTACCAGCTGGCATAATTAGGTTTACCATCAAAATGTCGAGCGCACATCGCTCGGCACTGCAAATGCGAACACCGACCTGAGACTGCTGAAAATGTGGAATGCTGATGTTCTGAACTGCAAAATCTAGTACCTTTTTCGACCCATGTTAGCACTTGGTTTTAGGTGAAGAGCGGTTGGAAAAATCGACGTTCAGTGTTTTTGTGACATTTTGACCAATCGGCATTATAGGATTTGCTTTAAGGTGTCGCTCATATGCAGTGTCGAGCAATATGCACTCTGCATTATGATGGTAAACCCATGATTACATGCCTACCAATACAGTGAAGTAAACTGAGCAAGATAAAGAGAGACAGACAGACAGACACCCATACAATCAAAAATCAGCCTTACCATTTGACATACTTAAATGCTTATGAAAACAGTGATGTAAACACAGAGTGAGACAGAGACACACATACATACACATACGCACACATACAGACAGGCATGCAAACACACACAAACACATAACAACCCATGCACTCAGCTTACAATCTAGATACACTGTCCCATATAACTTGTATCTAACAATGAAGAAAGGTCACTGGGCCTAAAAAGATAAACAGATATCCTACAAAACAAGATTATATAAATGACAGAAATGACTTTGTAAGCTACTTTTAAGATTAAAAAAAATACTGCAAATGAAAAAATAAAACTGCATGATGACGGTTAGTGTGTAGGGTAGGAGCTGAGTCAAGGCTGTGAAATGTCATTGTTAACATACCATGTAAATTAGTGCATAATGAGATGGAAATAAGCAACTTTATTCTAATAAGGGTGATCACACATGTAAATGAGAGGAGACAATATGGCAGAGTGATTCAGAACTGTATAGAAATCACACAATGGGAAATTTCCATGTCCGGATGGGTTGGCTCTAGAGACACTCTTGTTTTGGGACAGCAGTTTTAGGAAAACTTTCTTCACATGGCAAACAACATTTTGAGAATGGTCAGTCCTCTAGTGAGTGGGGTGAAGCCATTATCTCTTTGATTTTGAAGCCAAGAAAGAATCTTTGAAGTCTGCATCATGTAGGCCAATATCGGTTTTAAACATAGATTACAAGTTATTCATGTTAATACTGGTAAGTACGACCTCAGCTTGGATTCCTGTTTTGACCCATAATCATAAAATGTGATTAGTGAGGCGGTTCTCAATGTGTGATAATATTTATAAAACCGTATTATTAATAAATTATGTGAGGTGGCAGGCACCCCTTGCTAATTTTATCTTTTGATACTAAAAAACCTTTGGCAGGGTGCAGGGAGCACATTTCTTTCTGCAGTCCCTGGACTGTAAGCTCAGACTATTATTGAACCTTGGATATTTCTGTGGAAGGCCTCCTAGCACAGCCTTTCTCTCTACCAGAATTATCTTTTAGTCTAAATGGGGAACCCAGGAAGCATTTATTTTCCTTCTGGGATGTTATAAAAGAGTTTGGATTACTATCTGGGTATAAATTAAATTAATCTAAGACTCAGCCTCTCGGGCTAACCCACTGCTGCTGCAATACCCATACTTGAAGCCACACAAACAGATTAAGCATTTGATTATTTCCAAAGTGCCATGCATCTCAAATACAATAAGTTTAGCCTTTGATGGTTTAAGTATTTGGTTATTCCCATGGTTCCATGCATGTCAAATACAGCACGTTTAGCCTTTGATGGTTTAAGTATTTGATTGCACCCATAGTGCCATGCATCCCAGATACAGTAAGGTTAACCTTTGACAGTTTAAGTATTTGGTTATACCCATAGTGCCATGCATCTCAAATACAGTAAGGTTAACCTTTGACAGTTTAAGTATTTGGTTATACCCATAGTGCCATGCATCTCAAATACAGTAAGGTTAGCCTTTGACAGTTTAAGTATTTGGTTATACCCATAGTGCCATGCATCTCAGATACAGTATTTATTTATTTATTTGACATTTGTTGACCGGCAAAGTTTTTGTCAATTACTTGTTGAACTTTTCTCCTTGGGTCTCAGTAAACAAATGTAATAAATAAATAAAAATAAATAAATAATCCAAATGAGCTAGAGCCCTTTTTCAGTAGAGGCCTGGGGAGAAAACTCCACAGATGTGCACAAAAAAGGTTTCAAAAATAGCATTAATGAGAACAATACTGAAACTGTAGATTGTAGTACTCTAACTGGTTACAGAAATGTGTCAGCTAAGGTGAATTCATACTCAAACAAGGCGGTGTGAAAGATAGCAATCATTTGAGAACAGTTTAAGTACTTGATTATTCCCACAGTGCCATGTATCTCAGAATACAGTTAGGTTAGCCTTTGCCAGTTTAAGTATTTGGGTATTTCTATAGTGTTATGTATCTCACATACAGTAAGATTAACCTTTGATCAATTAGCCCACATATTTATCACTAGAAAGAAGGATCATTTCTTAGATTTCTGGCAACATGTTCAGGCAGTTTCATATTACTCTCTATATGTTATATATGTAACAGAAAGTGCCTGCATCCCCTCCTGAAGGTATCTTTAAGAATGTGTTAAACTGATTTCAGATTTTCTTTGAACATATAAATAGCATAAAGCTATATGGAAAATTATTACTACACCCAAGAAAAAAGCATGTCTTTAAGTACCAGACCCAGAGCTGCATTATTTGGCATATATATATATATATATATATATATATATATATATATATATATATATATATATATATATATATATATAAATATTTAAATATCTTTGTAACTTAAATAGGTTAGAATTCTGGGGAAGATGAAAAGATGTCAGTTTTTATAAAATTTTAATTTAGATGGCATGAATGTGAGAATCTTTAGTCATTGCCATGCCAAATATGGAGAAACGTGTTAGTCACACATACGAAGAAAACAATTTCTTATTTGTTGGGAAGGCATGGAATCAAGGAGTAGCAGGAAGAATTAATCCCAGTGGTGTATTATGCTATCCAAATGCAGGGACATACACAGGGGGGATTCAATGAAGCTTACATAGTCATTTCGACCATGGAAACCTTTGGATTCATTAAGCCTTGTGTAGCAACACACTACCGTGCAAACAAGGTAAACACTGTGGCATGTTAATTAAAGCATAAGCAGTTGAATTGCATGCTAATTAACCAATCCGACATAGTGGAGCTTTTAAACAAGCGATAAGGCAACCGTGTAGACTCTATGTAGGATTTCCTTGCAAATTGCAAAACTTTTGGAATAAAGACAAGGAAAGGAGTCTACACAGGCAGAATATAAAGTAAAATGTGGGAGATTTATACAGAACTGGCCTTAACAAGTGACAACAGAGTCATATTTCAGTTAGGTAGCCTGGAAGCAACAAAAGGAGAGTAACAATAGCAACATATCCTTTTTTGTGCCATAACAGAAGTGAAGCTTTGCTCCTCCACCCCAAAATGAACAGGCACATGACACATTTGGCTAAGAAAGCATCACTGAAATGCTAAAAGTGCTATGAAATGACCTGTCCCTGAAACATGTCTACAGATTTAATACAGAATATTCCATGTAAAGGTATTGCCAATCATATATACCTGTGAAATGCCCTGACAAGCTTGCCCATGCCATAAGTACACTTGTAACTAATGCAGACAGTTAAAAGTGTAAAAGCGTGTGCTAATCAAAATAAATATAAAAAACATTAAATGGACTATTCATAGTTACATGTCAGCATATGCAGTATGTACCTGACAAAATGCAGTCATATCTTCTCAAAATCAGTACTCCTCTGTGCAGATATATCCCAAAGTAATATCCTCTCTTCTGTGTTCAACACATAAACAATTCATCTCCACTTCAGTTTCCCTAGCTGCATTGTTGCTATCTGATGTATAGTCAGTGCTGTCAACATGGTAAAAAATGCAAATAATCTGTGAACTCATTAGAATTGCTGAATCGCAAATCCTTGGCTCTGTGTAGCAGATGTAAACATAGTGCAGGCACTCGCTCAGTGTTTGCGCTTAATGGATGGCAACTGTGAAATTAGTACATCAGGTGGGTGTGTCAGATAAGACTTAAAAAGTATTACATGGATGTCTGTGAAGGTTGGAAATGCAAGTAAGCAGTGCACAATTCACAGGTTCTGTTTCATTAACATCCAACTTCCTCTTTGTTTTTTGGCAAATTGTGTTTTCTCTGTCAGTTTTTTTTTATTATTTATTCTATTATTTTTGGCCATGTTAAGGTGCTTAGTGCAATCATGGGAAATAGAGGAATGAATGGCATGTTTGGCTGGGCTTATCTCATTTGTGCAGTGTTGCTCAGCAGGTAAAAGTGAGACCCTAAGAATGATTACTACATAAGGGAATGTCATGTAACTATTCCAGTGGTAGCATTGCTAAAGAATGACAGTTAGTACTTAGTTTGTGGAATATGTTGCTACTCAACTGACTCTGTGTCATGTAACAATGCAGTAATGCATTTCTTTTTGGGGCCAGATGGTACTTGGTTCAAATATAACTGTATGTAATACTTTTAACTACTTTTGTGTTACTCTTGCTGTGTGTTCATGAGCCATCCTGCAATACTGCATTAAAGAAAAGAAATGGAGAAGATAGGACAGTGGTGAAATGGAGAGCAAGCAGGAGGAAGAACAACTAGAAAGCAATACACGGATGTGCAGGAGGGATGTATCTATTTCTTCAACAGAAAAATATGGTAATATATACATATAATATATGCAGAATACTAGCTGAATTTGGACCATCACCTACAGATTGAGGGGTGACCACAACACAATCATGTTGTATAGCTTATTGGAATGAGTGAAGTGTCTCAAGAAGACATGTGCAAAACAGAGAGTTATGTATGGGACTTTTTTTTTGAGAGAGAGATAGAGAGGAATGCTGGGGAAAAGATGTAGGTATGTCTGAGTTTGTCAAGTTGGATAGGTTAAGAAGCAATTGAACAAACAAGACAAACAATATAAGAGACAAGGGACAGTGATGGACACAAGAGGTCATTGGACACCATGGATGGGGTGAGGGTGGGTACATCCAGGACCCATGGTCATCAAGCTGGATGACAGTGAAAATTAAGTCCTCACCCACAGGACTGCCATCAATGTCACCTCACTCTCCCACTGCCTGAAGTGCTTGATGTCTCTTTATCCTATTGATATTACATAAAATGAGGGACAGCAGCCTCTCCAATCAGCAGAGGCGTGCACCAACAGTGCAGGGCACAACCCTATGCACCATCCCTGGCAACTCAGTGTGGGTGATAACACCACCTCTGCCACTGCTCCTGGGGGAAAAACTGGACTATCCTCAAGGGCAGGACTACCTGAGGGGGCAGGTAGTGGAGGAGCAACAGAGGTGATGCTGCCAGGTTGGCTCCAGACATGTTGGGCAATAGTGCTAGAGATAGTGGAGATGGGACAAGTGGATCCTGTGAGACAGACCTATCCTGCTGTGCTGTGGAGCATTTTGTAATATGGTACTCATGGATGGCATGGACACATTTGATGATACATAATAAAATATAAACAAAAAATTAAAAAATGAAATAAAAAATAAAAAAGAGAGATAAGGGTTGGGGTGATAGAAAAAACAGATATAAGATTAGTACCTTCATATGTGACATACAGTGCATTAATACAATGATTTGACTCTTTTATCTTAACCTTTACTCTTATGACAACCAGCCCTAACAAATAACTTTTACTTTTTAGACTACCAGTTCCTAACAAATGCACAGTATACTACAGATAGCAGCAAGTACTGCTTTACATGTGAATATATTGCACATATGTGTGTTTCAGTTATGCAGATTACAGTTTAAAGCCGGGCTTGTGTACCACTGGTATAGAGCTTTTACCTTAAACCTTTAAGTTACACATAATTGAAGAACTAACAGTATTGTATGTTTGGGAAGTGTAGTATTTGAGCCCACAACATCCGACTGAAATATCATATTGTACTATTGATTTGTGCTACAGAGTAATGCATGCATACTTGCTTTTACAATTGACATATGCATGCTCAATTTGATACAACTCTATAAAATACCAGAAAAGCTATATTTTAGCTTTTAATGCTACAGTAACGCTACGCTTCTGCTGCATACATACCGCATGCCTCCCTCATCCTCACCAATCTAGCATCATGGGTCCCAGCATTGACCTCCCTTTCCATGGCAGCTGTGGAAAAAAAAACAGAACAGAACAGAATACCATTATGAATGTCAGTCTTACCTAAATTCAGCTTTTAAGCATTACAAGTACTCTCTGTAGTTGATACGTACAAGCATCAAGGGTCTCTCTCTTCTTGCGATGTAAGTCAATAAACTGGTTCCTACATTGGTCACCAGTGTGCAGAATACCAGTGGCACTGGATACAGCATGGGCCAAAATATCCCAATCTTCCAACTTATACCGGGAGCCAGAATAGTCCTCCTGCAGCAGCCTAGCACCATGGTGTTTCATTAGGAGTCCAATAAAAATATTGGAACTCCTGGACATCCCATCTCTGTGCCCTAAATCTTACACTCTCTCCATGAATGCTTTCCATGTCTACCATGGATCAAGAGCAATAAAGACTTATGGTTTCTCACCAATTCCAGTTATAGCATTTACTGGGAGTGTACACACTGTTTGAAAATGTTGCCCACCACTTACAATCGTGCAAACATGGTGCTTGTGGTCACCCCTGAGCCCCGTGTTTGTACTATGGTAAGCGGTGTGAATCAATGGCAGACAGTGCGAAATTATATAATTCCAGTTGCAATTATGTGGGTTATTGGACGTACAGTCAGTTGTGTATGCATGTTAGGGAAATGTGCCAGGCCAGATAGCAGAAATATACTTAAAGGAATATAATACACAGTATACCCACAGTCATACATTTGATAATGATATGATAATACATAATGGGAATTGGGACAAATGTAAAACTGTATACAGCATACTGTAGTTGAACCCAGGATCATGTGTATGGCAGTCCATGGAACACCAAAAGCTAAGTATGCTGTACAGAAACAATCTCTTTCTATCCAACTCCAGTAGGCATACTCTGGCCACCTCTTATCTTCTTCCATCCTTATTATATGGAGCCCCTCTCCTAACTAACCTATCCTCCTCTCTCACTTCAAACCAAGAAAACTGCTACAATAAGATCACCAAATTTGCTACCAAATCTAAAAATTTCAGCCATCACTGCCTTACCCTATAATCATTGAACTGGCTAGAACTCACAAACTACCTGGATTACCTCCAACTCACCACTGCTCACATTTTTATATTTCACCCAACTAAATGTCCACCTCTAAACAATATCCTTCCCTCTTACACCCCTAACAGAAAACTCAGATCTGAACACCAAAACTTAATCTCTATCCAAAAACCTAAACGTCCTGCCGTCCAGCTTCTCCTATCTTTCTCACTAGGCAAGAAATGGAATTCTGTCCCTGCCATGCTATGAACTACAACTAATTCAGAAAACCTCAAATCTCTACTCTTCAAACACCTGTCCACCAAATGGAAATGCACCTGCTTTCACCCGACCTAATTCTTAGAACATGCCCCCAAGAGGTTTTTCCTCCCAGATTCCTTAGCTCTCTATTACCCATAGCTTCTTCATCCATGAGTCAATCTAAGCTCTGATCTCTCAAAGCTAAACAGCACACTATTTCAACTTTGTAAATATTGTAAATAGCTTCTTATTTTACATGAGCACAAGTAAAGTGTTATCACTATTACTAATATGCATGTATGTTAAGGTGTTTCCCCAACCACAAGTGGCTTGCTCAAATGAAAACTTATTGTAAAATTCATTAATAATTCACATCGGTTCCTGCTGAATATGCCTAACACTGAATGTACATAAATTGTAACCTATTACTATATAATGTTTCTTGTATATTGCTACTTTATTTGTATTTGCTTGTTTTTGCATATTCTTTCTTTTTTGCATTTCTTTATTCTGGAGCTTTTCTCCCTGGGCCTCCACTGAAAACGGGTCTTCTGAACCCAGTGGACTTCCCCGGTAATCAAACTGGAAATAAATAAAAATGAATAAATGTTCCTGTCCACCCTGTAGTGTTCTACAATTTCCACATCATATAGGTTTTGAAAAGTTAAACAGGGTCTGAAAATGTTTCTCCTTCATGGCCTAGGTCTATTGACAGCAGCAGCAGCATTGGCTTCAGCCTGTAGCACATACAACTGGATTAAAGCAGCAGCAGCCCCTAACATTCTGTCTGTATAGACTTTCTGTGTCTGTACTCCAAAGGTTTTTAAATCCACAGAAAAAAAAAGCAGCATGGAGTCCACATAGCTGCTTTATAGCTTGATGAATAGCTCCACCATGTTGGCTTTGCTGATTAGCATGCAATTCAACTACTTATATTGTAATTAGCATCTATGAAACACACCTGCTACTTAACTGACAGAAAAGGAAAAAATGGAAATAAAAGAGGCAAGTGGTTGAAATGAGTAAAATCAATGTATGATATACAAACAAGAAAGTGA
The DNA here is from genome assembly GCF_019279795.1 of Protopterus annectens. Classification (NCBI taxonomy): domain Eukaryota; kingdom Metazoa; phylum Chordata; order Ceratodontiformes; family Protopteridae; genus Protopterus; species Protopterus annectens. Next base: position 755,854,035 of record NC_056746.1, on the reverse strand, counting down.
TGACCTTAGCCCTATTTGCCAGAGAAACAGCTTTGCAGCAAAGAACTGAACTCATTCTTCAAACACCAACTGCAACAGAATGTACACTGATATCAAACTATAAAATGTTATTGGTAAATTTATTATATTTGCATGTAGTACACTTAGTGATCACACAACCTGTTATGATTATTGCTTGCATATATACAGCTCTGTCTTACCTTTCTGTGTTTGTTGGTTATTCATCAGTTATCTGACCAGTATTCTGAGACATGCACTGCGTAATGCATTCTATATCATTGGTCTTAAAATGTGTAAGGATATTAAATGAAAATAATATCATATGCAGCTGGCAACAAATGAAGGTCATGCTTGATGTTAAGGAACACAACTTGTGAATTGTGTGCTGCTTACTTACATTTCCAACCTTACATCTAACACTTTCTTCACCAATCCTAACACACCTAGTGGACGTAAGGCAGCCTGCAGTGGTGTTGTGTTTTCCTTCTCCCAAACAGTAATCAATCACAGTTGCAATCCATTAACAATCTACACCCCATATAAAAAGTCAACCATGTACCTAGGCAAACTGATGGAGAGGAGAGTTCTATATGTTTGGAAGACTGCAAAAATATTTTTTTTTCTTCAGGATATATCTGTACAGAGTAATCCTACATATTGCATATGCTGGAATGTATTTAAGAATAATGTGAAGCGAAGGCTTTTACATTTTTTCTGTATGCATTAATTAGAAGTGTACTGATGGCATGGGCATGTTTGTCAAACCATTTCAGAGGTATACATGATTGCCAATATATGAAAATGGAATATTGTGTGATAAAAATGTATAGATGTTTCAGAGACAGGTCCTTTGATAGAATTTTTAGCATTTCAAAGATGTTTTGTTAGCTAAATGGGTCATTTGTCTGTTCTTTTGTGTGTGTGTGGGGGGGGGGCAAGGATGTGTTACTGCTATGGCACAAACCATAATGGACTGTTCTTTTAGTGGGGAAGGAAAGGTGAGTTACTGTTATGGCACAAACAAGAATATGTTGATTGTGTTACTCTCCTTGTCTTGCATCCTGCCTGTTGTTAATATTGCACATCTCTAGACTGTTTTATGTTTCTTTAGTGGAAAATACTGACTGGCTACCTTTTCTGTTTTATCTGGAAACAGTTATTTTGTAGTTATGTAATATTTATGTGTATTATACTTCTGTTGTTTTTTAGGAGTCCTATGAGTATGCTACCCAGGCATGTCATTCCACGGAGACTGACCTTAACTGATGCCGAGAATCAAGTTATTGTAGATGGGTTTAGACAACATGGTGCTTTGCTCCTGAAAAGGGGATGGGGAAATATAGCACGTAGGATGTGAATATGGCAGCAGATTGTCCATGATCTAAATGCCGTGGTTGGCCATGGCAGAACATACGAAGAGGTGTGCAACAGAGCCACTGACCTGATCACATCTATATGGAGGAGAGCAGCTGCAGTGGGCCATGACCAGATGGTTACTGGGAAAGGGCCTGCTAGGGAACTGCCACTAACCCCCAATGAAGAGTTCATGTCTAATATTGGAGATCCAGACAGCTCCCAGGAGAGTGTAGTACAGCATGTCCTGGATGTTGAAGCAACAGTTTCCAAGACAGCAAGTGCAATCCATGAAGAGCTTCTTGGTAGGCTTTGTTATCTGAACAGTTAAATACTGTTGTATAGTAAAGTAATTTAAATGAATAAGTTAATCCAGTGTCACATGTCTTTTTGGAGGAGATTGAAGATTTCTACAGTTATAAGCTTAGGTTTCAGTTGTCAGCCATGGCCTTGTTGAAATAATAGTTAATGGTCTTATAAAGGGATAAATATATTACCTCCTGTGTTAATTGTGATGATGTTGCCCTTACCTCTTGCGTAACTTCTTCCAGGACCATCTGGACTACAGCGGAGTATGTCTTCTGTAGATGGTAAGTCAAACATTTTTATGTCAGTACTGATGAGCAATTTAAAGAAATATTGTAGTGTGTGATTTTGATCTCAGGCCTGTTGTGTGTTTTGCTGTACTGTCTGTAATAGTAGCAGCACTGTTAGTTTGTTAGCATATATTGCAATATAGTAGTGCAGGTATTCATTTATTCCTGTGTTTCTTGATTTTTTGCCACAGGTGATCATGGCAGTGGGAGTGTGAGCCCTGTGCCACCTGATGTCAGTGTATCAGCAGACTCTGATGATGATGCTGGCCAAACTGAAGCACAGTCAGGGGTGTAGAGGTTGAATATAACACAGAGGCTGACATACAGTCATCCCCTGCATTTCCATCAGACACAGCCAGTAGGCCTATGTCTATCCAGTCCACAGAGGCCATAGATATTGAAAAGGTGGAAGGCAAGGACATTGATCAGGGAAGTGTGGCTACTGCAACTTTAGTACCTGAGTCTGTCCATACCCAAAGTGTGGGTGACGTGCTACACAGAAAGATTGATAGGGGTGCTAGGAAGGGGCTTGCTGTCACTCCTTCACCTGGTGCAGATGTCTCTTCCTGTGCCACTCAGTGTATGTTTAGAGTCATCACAGAAGCACAGGCAGGTTCACATAGGTTATCCATACAAATGCTCAGGGTTGTGGATGTGATACAGTCTGACATGCATGACTGCTTCCACTATGCTGCTGATTTACTGAATCAGATTAATGACACATTGGAACGAGGGGTTTCTGCGATGGACTGAGGGTTGTCTGTCATGGAACAACCAGTGTCTGTGATGGAATGTCTGCTGGGAGTGGAACGGCATCCTCATGATTGTAGGTCAGCCACATCATCTGCTGTCAGCCAATGTGGCCATGCCCGATCACGCTCCCATAGTGGCAATACTTCCAATGTTCCATCAGTAAGTGTGCTGTCCACACTCAGACATGGCAGACCATGGAGTCATGGTTCTGGGCATCCTTGTGAAGGGAGCTCATCCAGCAGATATCAGTCATGTTCAGGTGGAAGCACTGCATCTGACCATGGGCGTGGATTTGCCAGTACAACTCCTGACAGAGCCAGTTCCGTGGTTGTGGGCAGCAGTGATGAACTACCACCTTTACCATGCATGGCTCTCACCTGTCCAACATACCAAGGTGTATAGTTAGCACAGACTTTGGCTATGTTCATGCAGACACTCACACACTAATTTCACCTGGAGGACCCCTACAGACACATACACACAGCATTTACTCATTTTGTCTCAATGGTCATTTGTTGATTTATGCAAATGTTTTGCTTCTTTTCTTTCTTACTCATGCACACTCACTGACCTTTTGTGTCAGCCTAGGATTCTTGCCCCCCTATACAACACCCTGTGCCAATGATGATAACTGTGCCATATCCCTGTTTTCTATTTTTTGGATTCAGGGATATAAAAACTTTTCCCTGGTGCTCAGGGTGCATACCTAACTTAGTGCTTAGTATATCTACATGTGTGGTATTGAACTGCTAAACTGTAGCTTTGACTTATATTGGCTTTGGAAAGTTAGTTAATAGCAACTATATTTTGCAACTTTATAGTGAATGCTGTTGTGAGGGTTGTGAAGTCAGAAACTGCAATATGTATCATTACTTTCTAACTTCTCTCTTTAATGATTTTTCCAGTACAAACATATGGTGCACATCATAAATAACACCATCATTTCCAGATCTTATGATTGCATGACAGCACTGTAGTCAAACCTCATCAGAACAGTAATACAATATAGTGCTCTCTTTGAGACCACAAGGCTTTCTCAGCAAGATAACACAGGGCCTACGAATCATGCCATGATGTATGTGAATAGATAAAAAGTCATGTCACTGTAATCTGTCTGGTATAGGATGAGGTGACATGTGCCTGGTCTCCAGGCTAGTGTCTGGCCATGCCATGGTGGTATGACTGCATATCCAAAAATCTGATATAGCTGATGACTTCAGCAGTGTCTGTTTGGAATATGGTAATAATAGTGTCCCAAAAGCTACTGTAAAAGACTCTCTGTAATGCCAAGCAAGAGCTCTCTCACACACACATACACACATACACTCAACAGCATTGAGAATAGAACCCCTACCTATCTAACTATACAGACTACAGAACTCAGTATTTTATGCAGGCACTATGGCACAAGTACAACTGTGGAGTGTCTCAGACAACACTTTATAGCTGATGACATCAGTAGTGTCTGTTGAGGAGAATGCAAAAGTATTGGTGTACAATGTTCTCTGTAATATCAGGCTTCTGAGAGGTGACATTTGGCCATGCACAGATCCCTGGGGTTTGACAATGATGAAATCTCTATCGGTACAAGTTGATTCACAAACTTTCACATGATGTGTTCTGTCAGTGAGCCAATTGTTTATCTATCAACTAACATAAGGTCTAATTCCCAGCTTGGAAGTTTTCTCAATGATAACTGCAAGTGTAATTGTGTCAAAGCCCTAGGCCAGAACACAATAGGCAGCATGCACTCTCTTACATTCATCCATGCTTATCACATGGAATCAATGTGCTGTGACAGCATCACAAGATCACTTATGGCATGACCCAGAACATACACTTTCCTGATATGGTTGGATACACAGTTCAACACACCCTCCACATGGCCTATGTTCTCATAGCAGGGTGTAAATCAACATGCATCCACCTGAGTTGGGGAAACAGCAACTGATGTATGCATTATAGAGACATCCTGTCTCTCCTCGACTGTGAGGTGGACCAACAGGCTATCATGGTCGTCTTCTACACGTACACTAGTAATATTCCAGGTGTGTGCAACAGACCTGTGTGGGCTGTTACTGCTACATCAGGTCCATTACATCTGATTAGATGTTCTCAAAGAGGTCATTGAGGGCATGCATGATGACAGCAGTATCATCTCATGGAACCTTAACAGGTTAAGGCATTTAACACAAAGCCACACTGAGGTATTCAATGAATGCTGTCATATTTAGCCTTAACCAGCTATATCACCAAAAGGGTAGACCAGTGTATGACATATGTGTCATCTCACTATGTTGAAATGTCTTATGTGACATATATCTCAGGTCCAGTGATCAGGTTGGTAAATTAGGGGTGTCTGCTAAGCCCTTTCCTGCACATTAATTAAGTGATGGACATCACAGATGATATACACATGCTGTGTCTAAACAGCTGCCTGAAAGGCTACAGCTTGTGGGCAATCATTGAATCCAACTGTGATATTAGTGTAATACAGACAGCATCAACACATAACAGAGATGGCTGTTACATCCATGGCAACACCTAAACATTGATGAGACACATGGAGGAATTTGTTGAATCAGGAGACAAACACACCACCCAAGTATAATGTGATCCTCACACTCTATAAAAAGACCAATAGGTACGTGACCTGTGACCTGGGTCCCAGGGTAGAGGGTAAGTGGTACATCCATCAGCATACGGTCACGGTGCTGACTACTCCCTTGAATGTAACACAAGTACTGGGTATGTGAAGGACATGCACATCAGAGGGCATAATAACTTCTTGGTTCCCAACCCTCATCATGACAATAACTGACAATGCACTTCTTCATGTACCTCCCTACAGATCTTCCAGTGAAATGTAGCTGAAGTGTACCAACTTTGTTACAGTGCACTGTCACACAGCTTATAGGTCATAATTATTCTTTATTATTTCTGTGGAATATACATGACTGTCTGATGGTGCGGAACACCAGTCATGCTATTATACCAGATGCATTTGTGCTACCTGTTCAGCTTATGCACACACTGATGAACACAAAAAGATGCAAGGGCTCCAATGAAAACCAGTAAATCCAAAACAAGAACCCAGAGACGCACAGTAAAGCTCCCAGTCAGCGAAGAAATTGCCAAATGTACCCCGTGTTTTTCAACAGCGTAAACACTCAGAGTCAATTAAAATCGCACTTTTATTGAAATCACCAGCATTAACGTTCAAAACATACATTTTTGTTTCTTCACTTCATCAGATGTGGGGTTGTTCTTCTCCATTATAACATTCATTTTATTTATTTTATTTTACATTTGTTGACCAGGCTAGTCCAACTGGATATATGTCCATTTTCAGTGGAGGGCTGGGAAGATAAGCTCCACATACACAAGAAAATTTTAAAAGGCATTGATACATTGCACAAAAACATTGGAAACAGAATGTATCATTGTGTTGGGCATAATAACAAGAAAGAAATTTCCGCCTGAGCAGATGTAGAATTCATATCAAGAAACAGGACAGATGTAACTAATTAATTATATAGTCACACAAAACATGACAAAAAAAAACACCACCAAAATAAAAAAAAACAACTAATGGTGTGAACTAGCTATGGATATTTACACCAAATTTGAACAAGGCAAATATTCTACTGTAAAGTTTCACAAGAAATCATAGGCTGTAACAGCTGTTGTTAAACATTCAAAGTATGCACAAGAATATTAATTAACTGTATAGTAGCATGCACCTTATTATCAAAGGAGAAGAAGCAAGATTATATTTGTAAGAGGGCTAATATCTAGGGAAAGTTTAGATAGTTAGTCTGGGTTAACACAGGGGCATAACCAGTGTGATTTAAGATAGGGTTTTAGTCTGTTTTTAAATAAGTTGGTTGATGCTAGGGAGGTTATGTGAGTAGGGAGGTTGTTCCAGGTTTTGCCAGCTGTATTAGAGAACAATGCATCACCAGCTGAATTGGTAGTTTTAGTAGTTTGTACTAGTAGTTTGTTAGCTGAGCATAGGGTTTTCAGATTGTTATAGGGGGTGACAAGGGTAGAAAGTATTGGTGTGTTTCTTGGTTGATACAGAATCTTATGGGCTACTATTAGTTGGTTCAACAGTGTTAGATTTGATAATTCGAACCAGCCAAGTTGATTTAGATTGATACAGTGATGGGTTTTAAAGGTAGACCCGGTTGCAAACCTGGCAATACTGTTGTAGCAGGTAATTAGCTTGCTCATGTTCTTTTTACTTAGTTTAGTGCAGATAGGGGAGGCATAAAGTAAGGAAGAGATGAGGTGGGTATGGGCTATAGTGGTCCTGGCTAGTGGAGTCAGGAACGGTTTGATCCTGTAGAGGGAACCTAATTTTTTATTCACTGTTTTTATAGTGTTATTTATATGAGACTCAAAAGTGAGATTATTATCAATTAGTACACCAAGTAGTTTTGTAGTAGGATCAGGAGATATGATAGTGCCATTGCTAGATGTTACAGTAAAGTTAAGTGGGGAGGCCCTACGCGTAGAGGTGAACAGTAGCATTTTTGTTTTTTTTGGGTTCAAGAGGACACATCAATCCAGAAACCAGTTTTCAACTATGTTAAAGATATTTTGGGTTAGGGACTTGAGTTCTAATGGGGAACTGGCTGAACATATAAGTGTGGAATCATCCGAATATTGGATGCATATAGCTTGGGGGATTACAGAATGAAGGTCATTTATAAAGATAGAGAAGAGGAGAGGACCCAATATGGAGCCTTGAGGGACACCAAGGGTAACTGGGAGGTGGGAGGACAAGGTTTTTTCACAAAGTACAGCCTGTTGCCTATTATTTAGATAGGACTGGAACCACTGTATTGCAAGCGCATCCACTGACAGGTTTTTAAGTATGTTAATGAGGAGGTGGTGGTTAACCATGTCAAAGGATTTTGACAGATCAATAAAGAGGGTTGAGGATAGAGTGTCATTATTTCGATTTTGATTAATGCAGTCGGTGAAGGATAAAAGAGCAGAGGTAGTGCTATGAAATGGTCTGAATCCACGCTGGCAGGTGGCCAGTAGGCTTTTGTCTAGTAGATAGCTTAAAAGTTGCTTATGAATACATTTCTCCATTATTTTTGCCAATGGGGATAATATGGCTGTAGGCCTATAGTTGGATAGGTCTTTGGAATTACCACCTTTGTGCAGGGGGATAATGTGAGAAACTTTCCAGATTGATGGGGTAGTTCCTTTAGAAATAGTTCTATTAATGAGGATGGATATGGGGTAGGCTATGGCTTTTGCTGCTTTTTTCAGATATTCTGCAGGTAGTAGGTCAGTGGAGAGTGTGGTGGGTTTAAGTTTCTGGATAAGGTTACAGACAAGGGATGTGGGAACAGGTTGAAAATGAAATAGAAGGGGCTGTTGGAGTTGGCAGAGTATGAGTGTATGACACCAGGGGTTAAATGTTTGGCAAGGGATTGAACGGTTTCTGTGAAAAAAAGTGTTAAAGGAGTTGGCTATTTGAATGGGATTATTGTGGTCTGGGCCAGAGGGAGTAGGTGTGCTTGAGTGGCCTGGGTGGAGGAGTTTATTGATGCTGGACCAGAATTTCAGAGGATTATTTTAGTGGGTTTGCTGAAGCTGACAGTAAAAGTTTCTTTTATCAGACAGTATGGCTTTTTTTGTTTCATTTCTTAGCTGGCTGAACTGTAAATGATCTGTGGGGCGTTTTGTTGAATGCCAGCTGGCCCAGAGTTTATTTCTTTGGTGGATTTTTTGTTTGGTAGTTTTAGACAGCCATGGGGCTGGTTTAGTCCTAGTTCTAATTTTGTGTGTTGGGGGCATGGCAATCTAGAATAGCTAAGAATTTTGAATTGAAGTAGTTAACTGCATCATCTAGTGGGAGTTCTGTCAGTGGAGACCAGTCACAGACTCTAAGTTCAGTTTGGAAGCTGTTAGGTGAAAGTTTCTGTTAGTCCTTATTGTCCTGTAAAGGGTAGGGTTTAGAATCTCAGTCTTGTATCTACTTAGAAAGGTGGGTGAGTGGTCACTTATATCTTTAGGGAGGGTGCCTGTTATATAAGTTTGTTGTTGACTATTAGTGAGAATCCAATCAAGGGTGCTTTCTTTGTTATTAAGTTTATTGGTTCTAGTAGGGGATGTAATGGTTTGGGTAAAGTCATATAGGTTAATATGAGTAGAAGGCTGCTCAGATAAACAAGATTTTCCAGTTTATATTAAAGTCACCAAGTATTATGTGTTTTTGTGGGTAGTTGGTTGAGAGTCAACTGAGGATAACCTCTAATGTGTTAGTATTATTCCCTGGGGAGGTAGATGATATATATGGATTTATATTTATTGAGCTGTATCCTGGAAATAAGAATTTCTGCATTACTAGATAGTGGAGGATTAGAGTCAATTGAGGTGACTTGTAGACCCTTTTTATAAAGTATAGCTACTCCTCCACCCTTCTTGGCATTACGGTCAAGTCTCCAGATATTGTAGCCAGGGGGAATGACTACACTGTCTTGTATTGATGGCTTAAGCCATGTTTCAGTGAGACAGAGGATATCAAATGAATGAACATCTATAAGGGCATGTAGGTGAGCAACCTTATTATTTATGCTATGAGCATTAAGATGAGCTATCAGGAGAGAGTTGGGAGACCTGGTAAGTAAGTGTATGTAGTAGGAGTTGGTGTGATAGGTCTTGTGGTTGTGCTAGAATTTGGACTAGGGTTTGGGTGTATGTCGCCATCTATAAAGGAGTGGACCTGTACTCTCAGGATGAGTTGTAGAAACTTATTAATTAGGTTCTGGGATTTCCTGGCTCTTGGGCTATAGTAAGTAATGTGTATAAGTCTATGAAACTTGGCTGATAAATACTTTGGTGGACAGGATGTGCTATTATGACTGTAAGAAAGGATAATTGTTGGTGTAGAGGCTTGCCTATTGGGGTAGTGAAACCCTAGATGGTGATGGTGTTCGTAGAAGGTAAGTAAGTAAGGTATAGATAGAATGGTTAGGAGAGAGAATAAGAGTCAGGGTTTGGGGTAAGTTGGAACAGTTAAAGGAGGCATGGTAGAAGGAATTCAGCTGATGTTGGTATACAGGGGAATGTATAGCTGGTTTACTAATAGAGATAATAGAAGAGGACTATTTATGATAAATTACTGGGATAGATAAAGATTGTTAAGATGAAGACTAATGGGAAATGGGTATTAGCACTTTAAGGGGACTGAGCTTGTGATTGGTGGTAATGCAGTGGGGGTGTGATAAGGCATGTATAAAACTAGAAGCACTGGGGGAGGGTGAGATTTGGGAGCAGGGTAGGGGAGCGGAGTGAGCCCGCAGGGCGAATGGAGCGGGTAGAGTTACAGTAGGAGTGACCCCTAGGAGAAGGAACAATCAGTAGAGCAGCTTGCTAAGGTAAGTTATTGGGTGAGGGAAGGTAGGAGATAAAAGTTTTACTAGTAGGGAGAGTAAGCAGAGTGATTAAGTAGTTTGGAGAGTAACAAAAAGGATAGTGTGGGACTACAACCTAAAACAAAATATAGAAAACTGGCTGCCTGAAAGTAGTGTTCAGGGACAGTAGGTTTGGTCTAGGAGAATGTCGCTCTCTAGTGGACAAAGGCAATATAGCAGTAGTAGCATCTAATGGAAGTGAGACTGTGAGGCAGCAGGTCTAGGGTTCAGTGAGGGAGTGTGTCAGATATAAACAGCAGATACAAGAGGACAAGGTAGGCTGGTTCTAGGAGCAGGTAGGTGCTGGCTGCTGGCTGTCCTGGCAAGTGGGAGTAAAAATAAAAACCTACAGTATTACACACTGAAATGTCTACAGACAGTGGTTTTAAGGCACATACTTTCTTTTATTAGGTTTATTTCCTTGAGGGGCTGATGCTCAGGGAGAGGGTATGTCCAGTTCCTTAGTGTAGGGAGGAGATGACAGTAATATTTTGTATCAGTTTGCTATTCAGCAGACTGGGCAAATCCTCAAGCTAATACTGTACAGACAGGATGGGCAGCTGGTAACACAAAGAGAGAGAGAAACAGAGTAGCGAGATAAACAGGGAGTGAAGTACACAGTTAAACACACTTATTATACAATGACCCCCCCATTAATATTCAAAAACCTGCACGCTGATTGGTCAGCGTGCACATTGTAAATCAGAGTTATAGTAATGGAAAAAGGTCCGGTCGCCCGGTCTTTTTCCATTACTATAACTCTTTTTTTTACAGCAATGGAGAACGCAAGATCCTCCAAGATTCTCCATTGTTTTTTTTTAAAGCTGTCTTGCTATGCTAAACTGCTTTAACATAGCGAGACAGTTTGTAAAAAGCAACGGAGATCTTGCTTTCTCCGTTGCTTTTTTCAAAACTGTTTTGCTATGTTAAATGTGTTTAACATAGTGAGACAGCTTTAAAAAAAGCAATGGAGATTCTCTGTTGCTTTTTTTTAAAGCTGTCTTGCTATGTTAAACCCATTTAACATAGCGAAACAGTTTATAAAAAGCAACGGAGATCTTGCTTTCTCCATTGCTTTTGCCCACAGCTCTGATGTACTGCGTAGGCATAAGCATGAGCAGTACATCAGAACTGCCGCAGAATACCAGACAGCTGCGGAAGGGCAGCAAGGAGGCATTATACAATGCCATTATTTAAGAAAAGTAATTATTTTTTTTCTTAAATAATATCATTGTATAATAGCAATAACCCACGCCTGGGTGTGGGTAATGCTGGATTTACCCACGGTTGGCTTTGTTTGGCCATTCGGGCTTCACCATCGTGACCAAACCACACCAACCATGGGTAAATCCAGCATTACCCACACCCAGGTGTGGGTTATTGCTATAGTAATCATAATAACAAACAGTCTAATGAACATAATCACATACTAGCACTATGGCCAATTGTTTTAAAACTCTATTATGTATGCCAAGTGTTAAATGCAGAGCTCTAGGCACAATTGCTGCAGTTCAATACGTAGTAAGATATCCAGAAGTAGCTGAGAAATACACAAAGCAACAATAATACAATCAAACATTAAGATGAGCAACACAGTTTGCATAGAACACTACAAGCTAAGGGGAGCAAAATACACAGTATGAAATCAGAATCTTGATAGATACAGTAATATACATAGGCGCTACACAAACGTGGCAACATAAACAGCTCAGGACAGTGAATGCAAGAGACTGCAGTTTTGATGGCTTCATTAATCTATTAAAATGCAGCTTTGTAATGATTTTTCCACTCCATGTACAGAAGGGTTTATAGTGGCCATTGGAGGACAAGTTCCAGGGACAGTTTAACAATTTGCTAATGAATTTTTCAGGTTCCTGATACAGTGGATATAAAAGGTGTGTACACCCCTGTTAAAATGCCAGATTTTTGTGATATAAAAAAGTGAGACCACAATAAATCATTTCAAAACTTTTCTCACCTTTAATGTGACATGTAACCTATACAATTTAATTGAAAAACAAACAAATCTGTTAGGGGAAAAATATAAAAAATAAAAAATGTACAACACGCTGGTTGAGTAAGTGTGCACACCCTTAACCTAATACTTTGTTGAAGCACCTTTTGATTTAATTATAGCATTCAATCTTCTTGGGTAAACACCTGCCATCAATTAAAGAGACTCTGATTAACCCCAAATAAAGTTCAGCTGTCCTAGTAGGATTTTCCTGACATATATTCTGTTGCCTGCTACAGCAAAAGTCATGATTCACAGAGCTTACAAAGCATCAAAGGGATCTCATTGTTGAAAGTTATCAGTCAGGAGAAGGGTACAAAAAACTTTCCACAGCATTGGATATACCATGGAACACAGTGAAGACAGTCATGAAGTGGAGAAAATATGGGACAACAGTGATGTTGCAAAGAATTGGACGTCCCTCCAAAATTGATGACAAGACAAAAACTGGTAAGGGAGGCTGCTAAGAGACCTACAGCAACACTGAAGGAGCTGTAGGAATTTCTGGCAAGTACTGGTTGTGTACTACATGTAAGAACAATCTCCCATATTCTCCATATGTCTGGACTATGGGGTAGGGTTGCAAAACAGAAGCCTTTTCTGACACAGAAAAACATCCAGGCCCAGCTAAAATTTGCAAAACAATACATCATGTCTCCCAAAAGCATGTGGGAAAATGTGTTTTGTTCTAATGAGACCATGGTTGAACTTTATGGCCACAATTCCAAAAGGTATGTTTGACGCAAAAACAGCACTTCACATCAACAAAAGAACACCATCCCCACAGTGAAGCATGGTGGTGGCAGTATCATGCTTTGGGGTTGCTTTTCTTCAGCTGGAACTGGGGCATCAGTCATGGTGGAGGGAATTATGAACAATTTCAAATACCAGTCACTTTTGGCCCAAAACCTTCAGGCATCTGCTAGAAAGCTGAAGATGAAGAGGAATTTCATCTTTAAACATGACAATGACCCCAAGCATACATCCAAATCAACAAAAGAATGGCTTCACCAGAAGAAAATTAAAGTTTTGGAATGGCCCAGCCAGAGCCCAGACCTAAATCCAATAGAAAATCTGTGGGATGACTCAAAGAGGACTGTGCACAACAGATGCCCTCACAATCTGACATATTTGGAGCACTTTTGCAAGGAAAAGTGGGCCAATATTGTCAAGTCAAGATGTGCCATGCTGATAGACTCCTACCCTAGAAGACTGAATGTTGTAATTAAATAAAAACGTGCTTCAACAAAGTATTAGTTTAAGGGTGTGCACACTTATGGAAGCAACTTATTGTATGTTTTTAATTTTTTATATTTTTCCCGTAACAGAGTTGTTTGTTTTTCAATTAAATTGTATAGGTCACATTAAAGGCGGAAAAGTTTTGAAATGATTTATAGTGGTCTCATTTTTTCATATCATAAAAACCTGGCACTGTAACAGGGGTATATACACTTTTTATATCCACTGTATGTGCATGGTGTTGTTGCTAAAACTGTCTTCCATTGACATGCCCTCCTCTGCTGTACATGAGGAGTTTCACTTGTACTCTTTCCCTGTGTTCATTCCTACAATTCATCTGTGTCCCTGTTCAGTACACACACTTCCCCTATGTGATCATTTTACATGGCAGTGCCATGTCCTGTTACAGATCATTAATACAGTTTTAGTACCATATGTCAGGAATGGGATACCGCAATACTCTGCACTGTAGGTACACTGTCCTGTATTGTGTTTGGACCATATACTTCACATTCATACTTTTCAACTTTCCAGATATTCCTGGGATGTCCAGATGATTTCCTTAGCAAATATGTGGTTTTCTATCATTTCACTGGAATGATCTCTGGACTGATGTGACTCAATATTACATACATTTGCATGCATACCTCTCAACTGTCCCGATCTGTGCAGAGTGTCCAGTTTTTGTCTCACATTTGTGATCTTATCCTCATAACATTTTTTTTCCTAGTAAATAATTGGCATGTCATTGCAGAGTGCAGTCAGAAACTGATGACTGACATTTGAGTTTCAAACTTCATACTCTTTACAAAGTTCTTCCTAAGTTTGAAAGTGCAATATTAAACATCTGTCCCTATTTCTGGCCCTTTGCCCCTATATGTATGGCTTTGTGCACATTTATCACTCTAAGAAGTTGAAAGTGTTACATTCTAATACATTCCTATGTGGCATCTATGTCAAATATGTCCTATTTCTGGTTATTTGTCCTGTAATTAAGTTTGGCCTCTGTGCAGGTGTGCTGCACTAACAGTATGACAGCTATTTGTAAAGCCCTAGTCATCATTTTGGCATTCTGTCAAATCCACGCACTATAGCTGCTCTGCCTTACATGGAATTGCTATCTGTGTTCGCTTACAAGGCTTCTCACCCAGCAGCACTGTTGCAAGTTATGAAACCTAGTTTAGGAACTCTGCATCTCATTAATGTGCATTGTGCACTGCCACATGCTGTGCACTAGCGCGCCAACACATAAACTCCGTGTAGGCTTTGTGCGAATCTTACATGGAGTTTATTGAATCCCAGGGACAGTTTTTTTTCAAGTTGGACCATATTCCCTGGTTGTTATGGGAGGGCTTTTTTCAGAATGCTAAAGTCTTTTCCTGGACAGAGTATGCAAATAACTATAATTTACAAGCAAGATATATACTTAATTGTAATAGGCTGGAGACAAACAGTAGCAGATTGAAATTTACAGGAGTAGGTGATAAAAATAGACCATTGTTGGTGAAATTAATTTAGATGACAAGGGGTAACTTTTCTGACTGAGAAGCAAATATTCAGCCACATGTATCAGTGCTTGATTGGGATTCATCAAAATGCAAGGGGGGACCTCAGAAAGAAAGAGACCTAGGGGTTCCAGTAGATCAGGGAAGTGAAAAATCATCATGAATCTCATGTATACAACAGGGACAAGGAAATATAATTTGTGGGCTGTCAGTGCCTGCATAATTATTTTGATACACCTACAAGGTTTTATAAGTGCTTACCACTACTGACATGACTTACTGGAGATATGAGGAATGGACACTAGACAACAGGTCTCATGTGTTCCTGTATGGCACTTGATTGGACAAGATAAAATCTAATCTTCAGAAATTAGTAGAAAAGTTAGCTTCAGTTTAGGTAGTAGGGAATATTAATATCTTAATTACCCCTGGATATGGTATGAGGAGAATGCCTCGATAATGAAACCACTTTGCTTAATACTTTATTTTTGGTTTATATAAAAAAAAAAAAAAGTATTACCAGGAAGTGGAAAAGCCTAAAGCCCATCCCTCAACCACTGTCACCACTGTGATAGTGGTAGTTGCTCTGATGAATGACTGACATAGGTATGCAGAAATTGGCCTCTTGGCTGGCACACTTTGGAAGTAGGGTTTGGTCTCATTGAAAGGTGTTTTCCCTGCCTTCACCATCAATCTGGATATTTAACTCAACTGGTTGAGCTATAATTTTGTCCCTCCCAAACTAAGGATAATTGGAGAAGCTATTAAATACTTACAAGAGGGGCATATGTAAGGCTGATGCAATTCACACTAAAAGGAAACAGCTGCCAGCTCAGTATTAGCGTGATATTAAAGTTGTTGTGTCTGTTTTGAAATGGTTATTTGTTCTAATAAAAAAAATTGTGGGAAAAAATGCACAATGAGCTGTGGCCAGTGGTGCAGCTGTACACCATAAAATACTTGTCAACAAAGATAGTGAGACCAAACAAAGATGTTAGGCAAGATTAGCAAAAATGTACATGCCAGAGGCTTTCCTCACTGCCAGTAGCTATGAATATGCATATCATCACCCCTTGCAATGCAGAATAATCAGACTGTGCCTATCACTTCACTCCTTTATGACACACAGAAAGTGAACTGCTACCATGTGGAATAGACATCATACAGGGGCTGGTAAACATATGTGGCCCTCACATGTAGGCACAACAGATGCATGGAATATACATTCCTAGGGACACAAATATTTGTGTAGCATTAACAGTCTTGTCTATATTGACCTACCAATGACTATCTGGGGAAATGTTAGGTGTATCCCAGGCACCTACCTCATGGATACTACATCAATTTCATCATGCTGTGCTATAGAATGTGTATAGGAGCATATGTTGTTTTGATGTATTGCACAGAAGAGAGAAACAGCACCAAGGGGACATTTTATGAAAGAGCTCATTTCTCTGAAGTACTGGATAACTTACACCCACCTTACCAACAATTCCCTACACAGGGACAATGGTATATTAACCCTAAGGGATGCAACTCCATCAACTGCCAGATGGTCTGCAATGCACAAAATATACAATGTGTCAATGCAACACCCAGGTAGTGCCCACAATTACCACATCTGATACACCTACCATTTACATCAGTGATTTCTGTATAGTGACTTTCTCCAAGGACACCATATTGGTGATGCCAAACATGCCATATGTTGCTTATGACACCAACACAAAACACACACATGGCAAAGAATGTGTGGAACACCATTTTATCACTGACCCAACACATTGCTGAATGTGTGTTTGGACCGATGATGGTCTGCTTCTACTTATACACTTCGGATGCCACCCTGCAGAATGCTTTGGACACAAGTGACAAGATATTTGCTGTGTGTACAGTGTTACACAACATGTTGCAGGGCAGCACATACAGCAGGATGTCATAATCAGGAGAGAGCATGTGATGAAATCAGAAGCTGAACAGATTTGGGAGTTTGTGGAGGGCCTGACTGCAGGGGATGACCACGTGTGGTGGATGCAGGCACTGTACGCCATAGTACTAACTTCAAGATAGTGTCCGATTCATAACTATGGGCCAGATTAGGCATAACAAATAATCAGCAGTAATGCATGCTACACTATAACTTAGCTATTCATGAAGTACTCTGCATGGACTGGTCATTTTCTGTATCAGATAGAGGCTACATTTCTAACACAGCAATGAGGACTGGGCTGGATGTTCATCATCATATTTATTGGTGGAAGGGTCACAAAATCAAAAATAGAGGTTGGCAATAGGCATGTTGTGGTTTGAGGGAGAATAAGGAGGGAGAATAACGATGTGTGTGCGTGTGTATGTGTGCGCGTGTGTGTGTGTGTGTGTGTGTGTGTGTGTGTGTGTGTGTGTGTGTGTGTATGTGTGTGTGTGTGTGTGTGTGAGTGTGTGTGTGCATGTGTGTATATGCACACATTTATTCACAGTGGCCTGGTTAGTGTGGTGAGCTGGAAAAATTATGTAAGAAGGGAGTGGAGTCTGCAGTGTGGTGTGCATGGGATGAGGTGGATGGTGGTGGCTGGTGTGTGTGTGTGTGTGTGTGTGTGTGTGTGTGTGTGTGTGTGTGTGTGTGTGTGTGTGTGCACATGCACAGCTCCTGCAGACCAAGAAAGTTTCTAGAATAAAAGTTGTGTTAGCATGCATTTTCCTGAAAGATATGAAGTCGGAAATTCAAATGTCTGTCATTATTTAGTTACTTCAATCCTGAATGATTTGTAAAACAAAACACAAATTATATGAGGAAGAGATAAAAAAATGAGGCAAAAATCTAGACCTTTGAGCTGTATGATTGCCACTTATAACAATGATATGGGAGCAGCATTTTGCCATATTTATTTATTTATTTATCAATTTATTATTTTTTACTTACAAGTCTCTGTTTCAGAGGAGGCTTGGGGTGAAAAGCTTCATCTAAAATCCATTTTTACAATGAACAATAGTAAAACATTAAACATTTTAAGGATTGCTTTGCAAGTAATATGAGATATAAATAGTAAATAAATTTATCATACACTTTAGAAGTTATATTATCATAAATAAGTCAAGGAGATGCTCAAACATAATAGCTGAACATACAAGAGCAATGATAATGCACATAGGTTTAGTATGTATATCCACATAAATGAGGTTGGATGTCACTAGAACAAGAACAGAAAACAGATGACAAGAGGGAAGGGTAAAAGCTGAAATATCAAGTAAAACATAAATAGAACAAGCTCTGGTACTGGAGAGGTTGAGATAACAGTTGACAAGTAGGGAGATGAGGTGGGTAAGGAGAGGGTATTAGTAGGGGAGGATTAAGGATATAGGTTAGTTGGAGAAGCAGTAGTGGTGATGAATGAAAGACAGGCAAAGAGATGAGAGATAAGGAAGGTGAGAGAGTCACAGTAACTGGTAATAGAAAAGAAACAGAAAGAAGGGTAGCTTTAGTCAGGAAGGGGGCATGAGCATCTCCATGAGGAAGGTTGGTGTTGTTTTAGGTTGTTCTTGAAATGTGTGATAATGCTATCTTGCTTTACTTAGCCCAGGTTTTTGGGTTTCTAATATCATGATGGGAATGGACATCATTCCTAAGTCAAATTATGATTAAAGTTTGTGAAATTAGTATTGTTTCATTCTTTGATATTATCCAAAAGTGCTCTTCACAGCACCCACAAATTGCCCAGAATTGACTTCTTCTGCAATTCATACAGGGTTACATGTTATCAGCAGCATATCTAAATATGACTGTAAATTATTTTTTATGAGACCCATTACTCCTACTACTATTGGAACTGTCTGGGTATCCTTCTTCCACATTGCTCTCATTTCTGCCTGCAAATCCTGGTATTTTCTGACTTTGTGCCTCTCTGTATGTAAGACATTGGGTATAACAATTTCAACGATCACCGCTATTTTTGTTTTCTTTTCATGGACTACTAAACCTGTTTTTCTCACATCTGTTTTTTAACTGTTGGGGTGATCCCATGTGATATAAATGTCATCATTCTCTATAATGCTTTGTGGGTCATGTTTCCAATGCTTCTCAGCTACTTCACTATTGTAATGTTTGCACAACCCCCAATCTAATAGCCTTGCCACATTATTATGGCTTTCAGTATACAGGCCCTCTGCTATTATTATATCACATCCAGCAACAAGATGTGCAACTGTTTCCAGTTGTGTTTAACGTAATCTGCATTTGTCTGTTTCTCCCACATGTTCAACAGACTTTGTAAGCCAATGAGTACATAGTCCACTATCCTGGGCCACCAATATTAACCTTTCTTTTTGGTTTAAATTCACCTCTCCTTACCCATTCCTGTGTCAGATCCTGATTGACAAGATGTTGTTCCAGGAGTTTTTTGTAGTTGCAGCTATATTTATGCCTTTTCCACATTTCTTGATTTTCATCTGATCCTTTACCTTATATTATTTCTTTCTTTTTTGGCCCATTCAGTTGCTGCCTGATTTTTGTCTCCTTCTGGTTTGATTTCCATTCCAGTTTGACAATGAAATGCTTCTGCTAAACTAAGCAGGGAAGTCATCCTAGACTTGTTCTCTTCATGTTTTATAACTTTCACTATGTTTGGATCTGGTGAGGTCAGTATATATGTATGCTGTCCTACAAAGGGAAATCTATACATGTAATTTCAAGGAGGCCCATACCGGCTTCAAAAAGAGGACTATATCACTTGATAAACTAAAGCATTTTTCTTATTTCCTGTCCAGCTAATAATACCTTTGGGGGCCAGTCAATCATCCAAAAACTGTAAGTTAGAACAAGAAGAACAAATTGGGTTATGTTCTGGACTTTGTTCCTAGATGTCAGGGCTGTTTCCAGTATTAATTTTAGTCTTCTAAAATATTCTTTATTGAGTTTTCTTGACATTTGTTCATGTTTTATTTGCAGTAATTCACCAATTCAACAACATTTCTACAGTCTCACTAGCTCAAGTTCCCTTATATCACATTTCTGTTTCAGACTGATATTTTCTTGGTTCCTGCTGTAAATGTTGCTTTTGCACATTTATCAAGATCAAATGACAATCTTATATCATCTGAGAAAACTGCTGTCAATGTTGCTTTTGCACATTTATCAAGATCAAATGACAATCTTATATCATCTGAGAAAGTTTTGATCACTTGCAGCTGTGCTTTCAGCTCCTCATCTGATGAACTCACTATCTTTCTCCTCTTCTCTCTATACCACTCTAATCTCCCTTTCTCTCAACCACCCCAACTCATTTTTCCACTCACTTTGAGCCTGTAGTACATCTACATTACCATGCTGTTTTTCCTTCTTCTCTGCTATTTATCTTACTCAATATTTAATTTATCTTTATTTCGTAGTTTCAATCCATGACTGTATGCTATTTCCTCACTGTTTGTCTCCAATTCACCATCTGTTACTAATCTATTGTATGTCGACATAATGTTCATCTCCAATGTTACCTCTGTCAATAATTTAGTGTATGCAATCATAATGTTGTTTTATTTGCTACTGTTGTATTATATATCCCGTATGACTGTGGAGCTTTTCTCCCCAGGCCTCCACTGAAAATGGATTCTTCTGGCCCAGTAATCAAATGCAATAAATAAATAAATAAATAGATAAATAAATAAAATGTACAGTTTTAAACAATCTGCAAAAATGATGATAAGTTTTTCTACTTTGTTGTTTTCTGGGAGACAAATTGTAGCCACGACCTAATCTGTTAGGTAGACAGCTTAATTGGTTAAGGGTGAGACAAAATACCACCGGTGACAGAGTCACCCTGGAATACACCCTCCCCTTTGAATTTTAATCCCTAGGATAATAATTTGTCCTTTATCATGGTTTAGCTGCAAAGTGGTTTGCCACGGTTTCATGATCACTGTAACATAAAAGATCAAAGTAGAGTGTATCTTATACATCTATAAGCACTCATTTATCCGTGAATGTGGGATGTTGTCAAATGCTTTTTGTAATCTCTCCATGCCATACTTAGTCGTCCCCTTTTTTTAATTCTCCATTATGATTTTATTTAGCAACAAATGATTCTTTGTTCCATATGACTTTCTTTTGTTACATTGCCATGACAGAGTTTTCTTCTAAATGATTACAAACTCTTGTCAGTGTCAATTCCAGTATACAGTTTATACATAGTCGGAAGACAAGTTATTGGTCTATAGTTTTTAGGACAGCTTGCAAGTTCACTCTTAAGGAGAAGTACTGTTTTTCCTGTTAACCAGATTAGTGTCTGTTTGGGATGTGCATATAAGTAGTTCTAAATAGGGCTACATGTTCATGTAAAGATGTTAATACTTTTAACCACACTTAAGGGACAAAAGAGCAAGGCAACACCAAGATACAGAAAACCAGATTTAATAAAAACTTAGCGCTTTCGTCAGATTATATCCACAGACTTCTTCAGAGTTAATTAAACACAGTGACTACACACACACTTAAATATCCCTTCAGTTAGTCATATGACTAAATAAATCAATTAACCATCATCCAATTGTTTAAAATCATACATAAAATATTTAAATGTTTAAATAGTTAAACACAATAGGAACGAAGCTTCAAAACACTCACAATGGATAAACACTCATTCAACCAAGGAAAAACACTTGCATTTAGTTTAATTTGCCACTTAAGTTCCTTAAGTTCCAATATGTCATTCCAAGGACCACCCCTGACATCATAAGACAGATTATCAATTCCAATAAACCCAAATTCATGGTTTGGATTTTCAGTTACATGTTTTGACAAAGCATTGTTGTTGCTAACTTTCCTAATGTCCAGCATGTGTTCATAAACACACTCGCTGAACTTTCAGCTGTCAGAAACCTCAAAGGCAGCACAAGAACAGTGTGCTGAACTGCTAGTTAATGGTGCCATGTTCATTGAGCCTGGCAATATAGCAAACCTGTTGGTGAACAATTTCAGTTTCAAATTTACTCCTCTCATCCACCCCGGACCATCCCTTAAGAAATACTGTAACTAGGGAGTATTTACTGACTGCTTGATAAAGCCATGAAAATACCTCCTGAACAGTCTAACATTTGTCTTATTAGAACCTTGGAATTACTATTTGACTATAGTCTTAAAACAAGCTTTCTGCCACAAGAATGGAGACTGCAACTGTCACCCACCCATTCATAAAGGAGGACCTTCAACAGATCCAGGAAACTACAGACATATTAGTCTGACTATTTTTATTAGCAAAACCTTGGAAAAAATTATCATGGAAATTATCAAGAAGGACATAGGAGACCTCCAGACATTGGCTCCATCCCAGTTTGTCTTTGTCAAAGGAAAGCCACCTCCACAAAGAGACCTGTCACCACTGGAGTCATTCAGGGCTCTGTGCTGGGCCCACTCTTCTTTCATATCTACGTCTCAGACATCAAAACCAATGTCAAAGGTCACTGGCTGATGATGTTTGCAGATGATTGCAAAGTGGGAGCAGTCACTGAATCCCCTCAGGATGAAAACACCATTCAGGAAAGTCTAATGCAGACAAACGCTTGGTGCCAAACCAAGGCTTAAATCTCAGTGCCAAGAAATGCATTATAGTACTTTTTGGCAAGTTGGCCACCCAGGTAACTATGTCATCAATAAATATCCCTAAAAGTTAATTCACTAGTCAGTGATCTGGAAACTCATGTAGATGATAACCTAGCTTTTGACCAACATGTGCCCTAGGTAGGAAGAAAATCCTTATGTATTGCTCAACATATATGTAGGGACATGGAATCTAGGTTTAGAAAGGGCATTGCACCACTGTACTCAACCCTCATCAGACCTATCATAGAGTATGTACCTGACCAGACCAGAAACATGTAGAAACTGGAACATCCACAAAGGCTCCTTACAAAAAGAATACAAGGAGTAAACACAATGTCCAATGTCGATTGCCTGAAAGCCCTGTCTCTTTACTTGGTATCATGCAGACTGTTGAGAGCTCTTCTTTGCCTGGTGTACAAGGAATTCTCTGGATATTTTGATGAACCTTTGCATATCGACAAAACAAATAGCATCAGAACTACTAGGTCAAAAAATAGTACATGTTGAAGAGACAGATATGTTTCTCAGAGAATTCCCATTCTCTGGAACAGGCTCCCATCCATGTGAAGCACAGTTCCTTCTTAACCATATTTCAGTGCAACTGACACCAGTGGATTGATAATTCTTCCCTGTTCTGGTGCCTTTGTCTCTTATGGACAGAGGCAGTCAGTAAGTCACACTCTTAATAAATCAAATGTGTGGGTCACATTTGCGTTGCATGGCTAGGCTTACAGGGCTCTAGTGGTATTTAGCCTAGTATACACCTATGAACCTACGAACGGTTTTCTATGTTAGATGCACACTTAGATATTTTATTTTAGCAAACTTCCTGTTTAAGGTGGAGTAAAGATTGCTAATGCTACTATCTTGCACTTTTTTGCATTTAGTTAAGATCATTTTAGTCTAACAGGTATGTGCATCTCCCACCCCTTACTGGAGGAGTTTAGTATTAGTGGATGAGTGAATAACACTGCTCAGTTTGCAGTCATTAGTAAATTTGTTAACCACTCTTCCTGGATATTGGCTATGTCATCTGAAAATCAATGTCAAACAGGAAAGGGCCGAGCACTGATAGCTGTGATGGCCATTTAGTTACAATTTTGTCTTCAGGGAGGATACCATTAACTTTTATAGCTTTTGGGCTGTTGGATAGACAATTTGTAATCCAGTGGACAACTTAGGGGGTTTAAATTAAAGTTGCCAATGTTTTTCAGTAATACTAGCATGAGGGACAGTGTCAGTAGTCTTGACCAGGTCAAGATAAGCACCATGCACAGAGTAACCATTGTCCACAGCCTTTCTAACCATTTCAGAGAAGTTTTCTAGATTCAGAAGAAAAGACATGTCCATCACAAAATCAAACTGGTTGGTGTCTAGCTCAGTTAAGTTGCCTATCCCTCCATTAATGAATTTTGCTATGATACATTTCATCGCTTTGCAAATAAAGCTGTTGAGTCTGATGAGCCAGCAATTATCTGAATCTGTAGCGTAGGTATAATGAGCACTTTGAGGGGGTTAGACTCTGCACTGTACCTGTCCAAAATATTACATACATTGGTAAAGTATTCTCTGAGATAAAAATCAACTCTGTAATGTCCATGTAAAATTTGTCTTTTGTCTGTATAGCCACTCTGTACATCATTTGTGTAACAAGCATAGAAACAATCAGCTCAGTTATGGGTGAGGAACCACGGCTTTGGCAACCACTGGTACGCCAGCTTCCACTTTCCTCCTCACATTCTTGGGAACTGCCATCACTCACTGTTGTTGAGGATGGAGGTGATATGTATGCATCCAGTGCTGCTGAATTAACCAACTCCTGCTCTACTGTTAAATCCCATGACATAGGGTAGGGTTACACAGGCAATGGAACAGTCTTTGTGAATAAAAGGGTGATAAGCCTTTTACATTACCTATGCCTGGCAGCGTCACTGTGGCTACAGATTATGCCAGGTTCTGACAGCCATCAGTCACAGGCTCAGATATTTCTCAGGCATCACACATTTCAAAATCCTTGGTGAAAGACCCATACATGATAGCTCTTGAGATAAAATACAGTCACAGCCAAATGTATCAGTGCTACTTTGTGACACTCCTTGATTATAATGTCTAGCTGAGGATTTGAAGTGTCAGTTGTTAACTAAATGACCATATTCAATAGTGCACTGGTTCTGTTTCTGCTATGTCACACAACGTAGGTTCATAGGTTCATAGGAGGTTACTAGGCTAACACCCCCAGAGTCCTTACAATCCTAGCCATATTAATCCTGAGTTACATCAATTGTCGGTGGTTAGGTGAGGGAAGCTATATACATGACATGTATCTTAAAAGATTACCCACTGGAGGTATTGCTCACTGACACCTGTGCTGATGGATGAAGTTCTGCACCAATTTCAAGCCATCTACTGGTATTAGGAAGCAGCCTTGCATCCCAGACAGTGATGCCAGGAACTCTTCTGTATCTGTCAGTGATGACTGAGTAGGCAGACCACCGAATATGCCATCTGCTCCTGTGAAAAGAAGGTTGGATTTTTGTAGGTATAGTAGATCATGCCTTTTGCCATAGTATGGACATTCACCTTGTTTATCTGCACAACAACGTCCCACCCATTAACAGAACATCCACTCACTTGTCTATAAGGATTTGTAGTGGATATATTTCTTTAATGTTTGTTTTTAAGAAACTTCTAGTTTAAAAGTACTGCAATAGTTTCATATATTCCTTTCTCATATACAGAATAGCTTGACCTATGTTAGAGTTTATCAGAGGTTAACAAACAGATGGTAAACATTTCTTTTAATCATGTAACCATGAAAGAAATTTATGTACCTTGCACATGCATGAAACATATCTGGAGATAAGCTTGTTGAAAGTAAACACATAAACAACGTCAAAATAATAGCACGAGAAATGTTTTATCCTCCCATCTGCATACTTTTTATCTGTGAGTCTATATTATATGAATGAAATTTCATATGAACGAACGCTCTAATGAGCGAAAATACCAGGCATTGAAAAGCTTTTTCCTGGGACACAGTACAGTGAAGATAGGAATATTTGCCCTTTCCTCACTGTAGTGTGATCTCGGAGTTGGAATATATATTTAGCGGGGACAATATAAGGTTCGATGTCCGGCACTTTCGTTCATAAGTGCGTTCGTTCATATGAACTTTCTCTCATATAATATAGACCCTTATCTGTTTACTCTTTTTAGCCTTAGAATATGCATATGGGTTTTATCACAGTTATAAAAGTTGTCAACCTTATATGAACAAGTTTGTGTTTTTTTTTTCTATTTAGAAGGTATAGAAGGGCTTGTATTTCTTCATATGCTTGAATCTCTGTATACTGTAAAATTCTGTAACATGATACTGTTCTAATAAATAATGGGCCGGATTCACGAAGGCTTACACGGAGTTTAAGAGTAGTGTAAGCCTCCGTGTAGGCCTCCTGATCCAGGAACAGCCCAAACCTCCGTGTAAGAGACAGCTAAAATGTCTCTTACACGGACTGGGCGTGGAAATGCTCAATACCTCATTTGCAGCTCAAAGATATGCAAATGAGGTATTTGAGCGATCCAGGAAGCCCAAACCAGTCTGTGTAATGGACGTTTTAGCTGCAGAAATGTACTCAGCTGACAACTGAGTACATTTCTGCAAAATTGACAACGGAGCTATGTCAGCTCCAAATAAAGGGTGCATATGTGTCATCTAGCATGCCAATGGCCAAATATGTGGCCATTGGCATTAAAAAGTGATGCAAAATTATTTAAAATAACTTTTTTTTTCGGGGGATTTTTATGTTTAACTGCAGCGCACACCCGCGCAAACGGGGTGCGCTGCTCAAAAGTAAAAACCGAAGCTTATAAGCTCACAATTGTGGGTTTTATGTATTACATGGAATGACAATGCAGGGACTAGCAGACCAAAAACAATATGGCCACCTTGTAGTGGTTTCCAAGGGGGGGAAGCTCAGTGTAAGAGATGTAACTAAACATTACTAGGCAATCCTATGTAAATGAGGGTTTCAATACTGAATCACACTGCCACATAGGTAATGAGCACTTTCCGAGTAGTGTAAGAGTTACAGAAGGGGGAGGAATAGAGTAAGAGGTAGGTGACATCACGGGAGGGGGGGTGATAGAAATAAATGTATCACATTGGAGGGCAGTGTAATGTGACAGATGACAGACAGACATCAGAGAGAGGTGTGTCCCAACAGAACACTAGGAAAGTCAAGAAATAGAGGGTGCACACTATCCCTACACTCAAACTTTCTTGATATACGTGCATGGC
>NC_056746.1:755812439-755826754 GCF_019279795.1 Protopterus annectens | reverse complement strand
TATGTTCTTGTATGAGAGTCATGGCTTAATGGTATGTCATCCAGACTAGTGTTACCAAGGTCCTGAGTTTGAGACTAACAGTGGGAATTTATTTTTCTTTCGAAATGAGTACAGGACCTGTCAATCAAGGCACTTTTAAGCACTTAAAACCAAGTCTGCGCTCGTTTGCGCAGAGCTCACACATGCGCACTGGCGATGAGCTCCGCTAACAAAAGCGCACACCCACGCTATTTTCTTTGAAAGAAAAGAAAAAGGGGTCACAAAGAGGGTAAGACAGTAGGGAAACAAGCTTGGGATTTGCAGGAAGGATGTAGGTGAGGCCCATAGCTGCCCATGTCTTTCTCAGCAACAGCTGTGCATTTGTATGTAATTTGGTGTGACATTTGAAACCTTCCACCCCTGAGAGAGGTGTCAGGACAACATTAATACCTGTTGTACAGCCAATTGTAATTAACAGTTTCAATGTTCAGCGGACATGTGTGCAACATGGACAGCTATGTATGGGGCGTAATTTTTTTTGTGGGTACAGAGTGCCCTTTTTTTTTTCAGGTGAGAGTGGTATGTCAGGTGAAGGTAGTCGGTATAGCTGGGGAGGTAGGTTGGGTAGGTTAACAGACAAGACAGACAAGACGCATACAGGGGCGGTATATGACACATGTGGGGGGGTTACACAATTGACAGGGATGGAGGTTGGGATATCCAGGGCACATGAGCCCACAGATGGCAACAGTGGAACTGATATCCCCACCCATAGGCAGTTGCCACTGTTCCTTCACAGCCCAGGACGGGGCTGTGCTGGGGCTGTGCAGGTGGGACAACGGGCATGCCCGCAAGCTGTGCCACCCGGGCCTCAAGCTGGCGTAGGGGCCCAAGAACAGAGTCTTGAATCTGACTTCACACCACAGACCGGACACCTTGGAGGGTGAGTGGACGGGCTCTTCCGGCCACACTTGCAGAGGGGGGGACAGGCCCCATCCCCTGCAGCGCTTCCACCAGAAGTGGCACAGGGCCACCGGAGGAGGGTCCGGCATGGGCACTAGTGCCAGGTGCAGTCGCCAGATGAGGTGGGAGAGGTGGGTCCGCTGGGACCCGCCTTCCCAAGCGTTCTAGGTTTGTGAGTATGTTATGTTAGTTTGGGTTAGTAGCATATTATTCCATTCAAATTAGTTGTAACAGCATGCATTGGTATTCCCATTAAACAAACACCCAGATATTAACACCATTGAACAACAGGCATATCAATATCACATGCATTATTTGAACAGAAATACACAATCAAACAACATGCAGGGTTGATTAATGGCAACAGGCCATCAGGTTTGCAGGTATGAACAGGGCACATGCAACAACGGACATGCATATATTTTTGAAACGACAGGACAAATGTCCATGGTTAATGAAATGTTCACATACCAATATTTAGTGAGTTTTTTAATTTGCAATTATAGGGTGGGGTGGAGAAAGAAAATGATGACACATTCATAAATTATACATTAATATACATTTGTAATAGAAACACAATTAACTTGTGGGTGATAGTTTCCAAATGATTTTTAACTGACTGTCATGCTAGACCTGTTACAGATACATCACTATCCTAGTTATTTTGTATTTGATCAGATACATCATCCTGCTACACTTTGATGACAGGGCAGGGGACAACTATGGATGTTTAGTATGTCAGACAATCATTCATTTTATCTGAAAATTGTTGACTGTCATCACCATATACAGATTTTGGCTTAAACATTCAAGATTCAGACACACTGAAATCAGTTTGGGATGTTAATTTTTAATTCCCACATGCATTTAGTTCTGTAGAACCACACTTAGGCTTATATATTCAGGAGTTATTACTACTTTATTTATTGATACATTACCCTTTCTGTCACTCTCACACATCCTGCTATTTCACAGTTCAGGTTGGTACTTCTAGGCTTTGTTCACATATTAGACCTGTGGTGATTCAAACACTTTCCAGCAGCCTCACTTCTGTCATGATTCAGCATTTCAACAGGGGATATATCTCACATGTGATTAACTCAGCTTCTGAAGCTGTACTCTTGAGATTACTGCAGGTTATACTACATTTAATTAATGGTGGGACATCTGTATTACAGAACTATTTATTTCTATCAATTATATTTCCAGTTTCACTTGCATACTGATGAACTTGTTGCAGCCATACCTGCAGACTTTCACTTGTTGCTTGCACATTCTATTACTTTTAATCAATACACTGCAGTGTTCTGCTATGTGCTACACTATAATATTTATTTACAAGTACTAGGTGGGGTTACTAACCTGCATGGTGGCACAGCCGCACCAGCCTGTGGTCATGTGCCCTGCGATTCACAGAGTGGACACCTGCAGCTGTAATACAAAACAAGTAATATTGGAATACACATCTCCATGGTATCAGCTAGTTGAATTCCTTACATACATAAGTAAAATGTAACTTACTCAGTAGTGGGGCGTTGGGCATATCCCGGGCCTCCTGGATCCATTGGGTCAACTGGTCTTCTTTACGTCGCTTCAGGTCCGCATGGTGGTGACGGACCTGCTCACCAGTACATGGAATCCCAGTAGCACTAGTGAGATCATGAGCCAACTGGTCCCATGCCTCCGCCCTGTATGCTCCCCATGAGACCAGGCCCTGCATGAGTTGGGCCTCATGATGGTGAACTAGGAGCCAGACCATGTATCTGGACTCCTCAATGCCCCACCGCTGTGCTCGAAAGCAACGTCCCTCCCCTACTCCACTCATTCTGCCTGCAGGTCTATTCTACAATCGTTTATGCTGTGTATTCCCACCTATGGGGCTTATATATGCCGATTTTCCTGCACATTTCTATGATTGGCCGTTTTGGAATTGTATCTACTTCACAGAAACTTGCTTTATCATGCTCCATTTTGGATTACATCCTATATATATGCTATTTCTGCATTTCTAAGTACTGCTGTCATGGCTTAGTGGTTTAGTACTTTGACTCTAGTGCATGGTATCCTGGGTTCGAATCTGACCACAGATTTTTATGACTGTCTAGAAATGAGTTCAGGACCTGTCAATCAAACATGCCAAAGGCACTTTTAAGCACTTAAAACCAGGTCTGCGCTCATTTGCGCGGAGCTAATGCATGTGCACCGGCGCTTAGCTTGTGGGCGCGGCGCGCACCTCCGCGCAAACGGTGTGCACTGGGTTAAACCTTAATTGGCTAGTAACATGCATGTTAAGCTGAGCACAGCTAGTTGCACTCAGTTTGAGCCTGTTAAGCCAATGCTTAGCTACGGGCAAGCAATTGCAGCCTTTGAAACACTACTCAGCTACGGGCACTCAGTCTCACAGCAGCTTAGCTATCAGTACATTTCTAAATATTTTTATTATTGAATTACTTTAAAATATATGCTCTATTTCATTCCAGTTTACAAAAGGAAATACTTTTACATTTGTACAATACTGTCTGGGGCCTTTTTAGTGCTTATTTACAAAAAAAAAAAGGTTGCTGTGTGGGCTCAAACCTTGCCTGCCTGGTCTTAAGCCGACAACTCTACCGCTATGCTATTACTTCTTGGCTTACTTTGCATATTTAGTTCTTATATCCTTTTCCACTGATTGCTAACTGCAGTTGCGCTAGTAGCACACCCGAAAGCACGCAGTAGCAAACATTTACGGGGTTTTAAAAAAAATAAAACAGTTTTGATTTTCATTTTATAACATCTGTTCACTTTTTACATTGCTGGTCTGTGGGGGCATGTGTTGCGTAGTGTGTTTATTCACATTTCCATGGCCTCTCTCATGGCTGTTTACTTTCTGCCATTCTAGACTTCCGTGGGGGTGTACGCTTGCAGGGCTTAGCCTACGTACACGCCCCCTACTGTCTTACATGGACCGTGTAAGAGTTACAGTGTGATTCAGCATGCCTCATGCACCTCAT
Source organism: Protopterus annectens (assembly GCF_019279795.1). Classification (NCBI taxonomy): domain Eukaryota; kingdom Metazoa; phylum Chordata; order Ceratodontiformes; family Protopteridae; genus Protopterus; species Protopterus annectens. The sequence continues at coordinate 755,822,819 of NC_056746.1, read as the reverse complement.
GCATATGCATGACATGCTGACATCACACTGTTTAACTGCAGCCTCCGTGTAAGAGTTATAACTCTTACACGGAGGCTTGCTGAATTTGGCCCAATGTGTTTGCATCTAGAATCTTTGACTGGCTGTGTATTGAACGTCATAGCTACATGATATTATGTGTTGAAAAAGATATTCCATTTCATCTGGTGCAGTGAAGCTTGGCACTAACTAAGGTTTATTTGTTTTAGGTAAATGTTCCAGGAATCTCTTAGATAAATACTGGGCACCCATTTATTTATTTTGTTTTATTTTATTTATTTTACATTTGTTTACCAGGAGAGTCTGACTGGACATGAAACCCATTTTCAACGGAGACCCAGGGAGAAAAGCTCCACAAAGGTTAGTACAGTATATGCAATAAACTCAAGTTATTAAAGTACAGAACAAAAGAAAGGAGCTGTTGTATGATACAGTAAATTAGCATGGGATAAGCATAACATATAATACAACAGTGTATGTTACATTCAAACAGTAGTTAGTGCAATAAATACATTCAACACAAGTAAGTACAGAGCAAAGAAAGGAGCTGTTGTGTACTTGTACAGTAAGGTCAACTTTGGATAAACATCAATACAATACAACAGCATAGGCAAAGCATACAATATAGTTTCTGGCTGGGTGTTGCATTCAGTTATATTAATAAGATTAGGTTTTCACATCTGCAAGTCTGACTGTAGGTATTTTAAGCTTGTACAGTTGCAATTTGTTTTCAGAAGAATGAGACAAGGCAATCAGTCTGTGTTAATGGACAGTGTAATAAGATTGCACAATCTGGGTGGGATTATATAATTCAACAGTTGTAGCAGGAGAGCTTGTATTGTGTATTAGTGGGTGGTGGTGAATGGTTGATAGTGAAAGAGTATAGTTTAGTATTATTATGTAGAGGGAGTTTTATAATTCCGTTATGGGGGGGGGGGGGGCTACCCTGGGTCTGAACAATTACAGAACCAAGGCCTGTTTATAAGGGACCGGAGGAGATTTTTGAAGTTATTTTTGTTTTCAGTGTTCCTGCTATCTAGAGGGATGGCATTCCATGTTTTTGCAATAGAAGTAGAGTAGAGGGAGTCTCCAGAGGTATTTTTGCTTTTGATTATGTCAACTAATGCTATGTTGGCTGATCCTAGCAGACATTTGTTAGAACAGATATTCAGTAGGCCTTGTAGTACAGGTGTTTTATCGGTACTATATAGGATCTGGTGAGCTATGATAAGCTGGTTATAGGGGAGCAGGTTAGGTAATTCTAGCCAGGATAGTTGTTTGAGTGCTAGGCAGTGATATGTTCTGAAGGGTGAGTCAGTTACGAACTTTGCTATTTTTTTGTAGCAAATGTTTAGTTTATTAAAGTCTGATTTGTTTAGGTTGATGAGAATAGGGAAGGCATAGAGAAGTGTGAAGACTAGGTGTGTTCTTGTAATGGTAGCTTTACTGTTGTCTGTAAGGTACTTTTTGCATCTATATAGGGTTCCATGTTTTTTATGGACTTTTTTTATTGTATGTTTGATATACATATAAATTTCATATTGTGATCTATGATAACTCCTAGTAGTTTGGCGTGTGGACAGGTGTAATAAGGGTGTTGTTAGCTGAGTATATTGTGAATGGAGTTATGGGGTGTATGGCTTTTATGGGCTAGAATATAATTAGCTGGGTTTTTTGGTGTTAAGTTTGATCTGAGAGTTGGCTAACCAGGTTTCAACAGCGGCAAAGGAATCTTGTGTCAATTCCTGGAGTGGAGGGAGTGATGGGCTGGAACAGATTAGGGTGGAGTCATTACCTTACTGGACTAAAATGGCATGTAGGGTAGCTTAGTGAAGTTTATTGGTAAATATGTTGAAAACGACAGGGCCTAGGATGGATCCTTGGGGGATGCCCAAGGTTATAGGTAGGAGGGAAGATAAGGTATTTTGTCATTTTACTGTCTGTTGGTGGTTAGATAGATAGTCTTGAAACCAGGCTAGAGTGGAGTGGCTTAGATTATGGTCAGAGAGTGCATTTAGGAGTATGGCATAGGCCATATTGAAGGCCTTTGAGAGATCTAGGAAGACAGTGGAGACAAGGTTGCCATTGTTCTGGTGTTGATTTAGAGTTTTGGTAAAACTAATAAGGGCTGTGATAGTACTGTGACTCGGACAGAATCCATGTTGGGTGTTGATTCACAGTTTATTAGTAAGAAGGTAGTTAATTATTCGGGAATGTATGCATTTTTTGAGGATTTTTTGACAGGGGAAATAGAATGGCAACTGGTTGGTAGTTAAATAGTTCCACTGAGTTTCCCCCTTTGTGAAGTGGTATTATATATGAAATTTTCCATAGTGATGGGTTACATTGTTTTGACAAAGAATGATTAATTAAAAAGGAGACAGGATATGAGATGGCTTTGGCTGTGATCTTGAGCTATTCTGCTTGTAAATTATCAGCAGCCAGGGTTGTGGGTTTAAGTTTATTCAGATATTTATATATTGTATTAGTAGAGACAGGTTGTTAGGAGAAGTTGTTTTGGTCTGCAGGTGAGGATGTGGATATGAACCAGGAGAATTATTGTTAGTGAGGGCTAAGATGGATTTTCTGAAGTATTCATTGAATTGGGTGGCAGTATTATTGGTGATGGTGTCAATGTGAGGAGATGGAGTACTGGTTTTACCTGGTTGGATGATTTTATTGATGGGAGCCCAGAATTTTCGTGGGTGTTTTTGTGTTTAGATTGGATGTCAGTACAGTGTTTTGTCCGTCCTAATTTTTTTTTGTTTTTTTTCCTAAGTTCCAGGTATGTCTGTCTATTTACTTGAGTTTTATTGTGACGCCATGGGTCCCATGCTTTATCCCTTTGTTTTAGTAATAGTTGGGTATCTTTGGTGAGCCATGGGGCATAGTTAGATTTAGTTCTAACGGCTCTGATGGGGGTGAGGTGATTTTGAATGTTAAGGACAGTGTTATTGAGGTTGTCTATAGCAGTATCTAGGGAGAGAACTGAGAGTGGTGTCCAGCTGCATTGATTTAGTACAGATATGAAGTCTTGGGCTTTGAAATTCTTTGTGTACTGAATTTGTTGGTGGATGGTGGACCTTATTGGGCTTACTTGGTGTCTTATTACAAAGGTGGGGAGGTGATCGCTGAGGGTGTCTAGGAGGGAGCCAGCGAGGTAGGACTGAGTAGGCCATTTAGTGAAGATCCAATCTAGGATGGATTCTTTTTTAGATTTTTTTATCTATTCAAGTTGTGTTTTGTATTAATTGAGTATAGCCATGTAGGTTTATGTGGTTGGTGGGGTGGAGTGAGTCACATGAGGACCAGTCGATATTTCAATCTTGGAGAAGATTTTTGGGATGCCCAGTTGAGAATGGATTCTACTATATTAATATTGTTGCTGGGGGGTATATAGGTACTAATTATATGTAGGTGATTTTTTGAATTGACTTTTAGGTTGGCAAATATTGTTTCTGCCTTATTGAACTTTGGTGAGTCATTGTCTATCGTATCGATGGTTAGGCTATTTTGAAAAGCAATGCAATACTTCCACCCCTTATGGATGTCCTGTCACATCTAAGAACATTATACCCAGGGAAAACAAATTCGTTATCACTAATTTGTGGCTTTAGCCACATATCTGTGAGAAGAAATATGTCAGGAGAGTATAGAGCCAATATGGCCTGTTATGATATTTTTGGGGTGTTTTAGAAAGTTATTAGTCTGGTTGCAGGGGGTGTTCCTATTGTTCTAGGGCCAGGAATTGGATGATATTTAAATGGTAGTTTTTGGTATTTTGATATAAAAATGTATTTTGTGGAAATGTGAGTATTTAATTGGTGCAGGGGTATTATGAATGAGACAAGGTCAAAATCTGAGAGGTTGTAAATTGATGGTGATATTAATAGCAAAGCTGGTTTCTCCTGTAAAGGAAATGGGCTGGTGGGAGATTTAGTTGGAGACTTTAGGTTAATAATGTGATGGTAGGAGGTTAGGTGAACTGTAATAATGAGCGTTATAGCTATTATAGAGGTTAGGGACAGCATTTTGTACTCTGGAGGGGAGAGGGAAAGGATTGGATGTTTCATAAGTAACATGGGATTGAGGGGAATGAGTTTGGATGTAGATGAGGTTGGTGTGAGAGTGAGGCTGAACTGTGGATGGACAAGAGTGAATAAGGGAGTGGTCTTTTAAGGACAACCGCACCCACAGACTCAAAAAACATGTTTGTTTCATCATGGCGTGGTGTTTCCTACATTTTAACACAATTCTGGGACTATTTAAAGGTTTTTAAATATTTTTATATATTATTTCTAAGTCTGACCACATGGGGTCTGGCATGTTGAAGTAATTCTGATTGTTTACTCTACCTGTAGGCATCCCATAATGCAGTGTTTTGTCTGTAATAATTACATCATGCAGGCGTCTCTATTCCTAAATCGGCTGTCACTGCCTTGACTTTACATGCATATGCTGCTATCTTTCACGTCAGGTAGTTTTAAGTAACATTTCATGCCATTCAATGACTACTTAAAACACAAACAGTGCAAATGCCACAGAACAGACTTTCAAAGTGCTTTTTACTGCTGCTTCTTTTTAGAATGGCTAAACTGCAGTCTTTTGTGAAGCCTGAATTGTATTGCTTTGACTCATCTCCCATCCCCCTTCACACCTAACTTCCCCTAGCTGTCAAAGTACTAAGGGTATTTTGAGAAGGTACCTGCTGTGATTAACAGCTCACAGCAGGAGACTTGGCTCATGTACTGCTTTCCTTGTTCTTGCCTTTGCTTTCTGTATGGGTAGGGGAAGGACCAGGGAGCTGTGACATCACATCATGGGTGGGTTTTTAGGAGGGTAGTGGTGATGTCAGTTTGGGGAGAGAAAGGGCCAAAAGACTATCTGTATTCAGTGACCTTGATGAGGCCAGGGAAGTGTGGGGAAGGGGGAATGAGGTTAAGGTAGGGTAGCAAAGTGAGCCCGAGTGTAGCTAGGGCAAACAGAGTGGGTAGAACCTGTCCAGCAAATGCTTACAAAAACAATCAGTGAAAAACAGGACACCATTTCAGTGCCTAGGGATAGCAGACAACATCAAAAGTGATAGTTTTTGTATCTTGTCATTTGGCATTTCAGTAAGTGCTTTTAACTTACATTTTGTTGTTGAGTTCCTGTGGATTTCAACAATGTTAATGTAGCTCTGGATTGTATGCACATTATATAATGTATTCTATTTTAGGACTATATTCACAATTATGTGGTTTCATTACAGCATATGCTACATGGATTGAATTGGAAGGGCCCTGTACTTAGACTGAATTGGGGTTGTTAGAAGAAAATTTGACAATATGTCCTATTAAACTAAACTGGGATAAAATTATTGCATTTAAACATAGTAAGGTAGGAAAAAGAGCTGATTGCTTTAATTGACTTAGGGAAGTATTCTCGGTGCATTCTGGTACTGCACATTTATTTAACATTTGATAACCGGGAAAGTCCAACTTGGAATGAAGCCAGTTTTCAGTGGAGGCCTTGGAAGAAATGCTCTAGGCTCATGTCTTTGTAATGTGGGAGGCAACCCACATGAACACAAGGAGGACATGTAGACTCTGCACAGAAGGCACCCCAGCCAAAAATCAAACCGGAGAACCTCTTGCTGTGAGGCGATAATGCTACCTCTGCACCACTGCGCCATCCACACACATGCACATCCAGTAGCAAATGCTAAAGCAGCTTTTAAATCTGGTTTTGTGCATGGACTGTTGCCTAATATGCAGTCATTGCTAAAGCAAAACCAAGTAACTGGGCAGGAGGAGGAAATAGATAAGTTAATAAAACACAAAGAGCACTACATGGACCAAGGAGGTAAAAAGGGGAGGGATACAGAAGACAAACTCATGCAATTGCCAATACGGAGTTTTGAAAGAAGGGCTAGTGGCAGAGGAAGGCAGGGTAGGGGAAGAGCAATGAATGTTCAACAAAATCAAGGTGGACTGGGGGACTTGTCACAACTGTAGACAAATGGGACATTGGAAAGGAGAATGCACTAATCCACAACAGCAGAAAATGCAGCAGTGCCAAAATCAAAATCCTTCCAATATTTCTTTTCCACTTCTTCCCCCAGAGTGGCAACAAATGTCAAGAAGAATGCATTGACAACACTCTGAGGAGAAGGATGAGGTACATATAAAAGTGCTAATGCAAGTAGATCAAGGAAGACTTTTTGTTAAGTTAAAAGACAGAGAAAAAGGTGTTCCATTTCTGACTGAAACTGGTGTGTCTCACTCTGTGCTGAAAATAATTGAACAGGATAAAATTCTGGCCTCATTTCAAAAGGTGTCAGCAGTGGGTGTCACTAACACTTGCATTTCAGCTCTACCAAACTTAATGGGTCGGGATCTGCTTTGTAAATTAGCATGTACCATCTTTTGCACTGCAGATGGTGTTTTAGATGTACCAGCCAAATCTGAAGAAGTGATTGCAGTCCTTACCAAGTTAAAAACAGAAGAGCCATGTTCGAGTGCAGATAGACTGATATTTTGTGGGCAAGACGTTCTAATGAGGTAGGTCTGTTAAAATCTGCCGTACCTGTAAAAATATGCATGTACCCTACAATGCCACTTCCTCACATAGCACAGTATCCTTTAAAACCAGAAACAGAACAGGGAATCAAACCTGTAACTGAATCTCTGCTTCAGCAGGGAATTATAGCAAAAACCTGTAGTTGCTGTAATACTCCTATTTTTCCAGTTAAAAAGCCATGTAGAGATGCATACAAGTTTGTACAGGACATAACAGCAGTAAATCAAGTTGTATTCCCTTCATACCTTGCAGTGCCAAATCCAGCAACCATATTGAAATGCATAACACCGTGGGCTACTTTCTTTCCTGTAGTAGATTTATATTCAGCTTTCTTTTCCATCCCTATTCATCCAGTTAGCCAATATTTATTTGCCTTCACATATGGGGTAATTCAATATACATGGCTATAACTGCCACAAGGGTTTGTTGATAGCCCCTAAATCTTTTAACAAATGTTAAAGCAGGACCTTGAAAAATATGATTTTCATGCAAATCTGTATTAGTACACTACACAGATGATTTACTTATAGATTCAGATACATTAACACATTGCCAGCAGGACACAATATATTTAGTGACCGAAATTTCAAAAAAGGCACACAAATTATCAAAGAAAAACTTCAGTTGTGATCACCTAACGTAAAGTGTTTAGGATACTTATTATCACACAGGGAGAGGTATATTCTGCTGTCATATATTGAAGATATCTTAAAGGCACCCCACCCTGTTACTCAGAAGCAGCTGTGAGCTTTTCTAGGCTTGACTAGATACTGTAGACAATGAGTACCAAATTATGCAGAAATTGCTAGATCTTTGACTGATATGCTCAAGCAAGACACACCAGCACCATTGCCCTAGAAAGAAAAAGAAGAAGATGCTTCTACTTTGTTAACACATGTCTTTGCTACAGCCCCAGCCTTAGGATTCTCAGATTACAAGAAACATGCCATGAAAAGGTGGGGTATGCAGCTGGGATACTAGTTCAAAAACACGGTAATGCATTTAGACCTATTGGATATTACAATTCACTGTTAGACCCAATGGCTAGAGGATTGCCGGGCTGCCTGCAGGCAGTAGTGGCAGCTGCACTGATGGTAGAACAGTCTGCAGCATTACTCCTAGGACACAAACATAAAGTTGTGGTTCCCCATGTGGTATCTGTGCTCTTGCTGAAATTTAAGAAAAAAGCATCTTTTGGCTGCTAGGTTAATCAAATATGAATTATTGCTCATTTCAAGACCTTCAATCACCATTGAGCGATGCTAGGCATTTAACCCATCATCTCTCTTACCCATGACAGGAGATTGTGAACTGCATGGTTGTATAACTGTGACTAACCATATGCTTTCTCCTAAACCCGATTGAGAGATACTCCAATGGACAACACAGTAATGGAATTGTTTGTGGTTGGATTATGTGGAAAAGACAGGAAATCTTACTGCAGGCATAGCTATATGTACTAAAAATACAATACTGTGTCAGGAAAGTCTAAAAAGGATTACTTCTGCACAAGTTGCTGAATTTTTGCATTAACCAAGGCCTGTAAAATAACTAAAGATAAATTTGTGAACATTTACACTGAAACCCATTATGAGTTAGGGGTAGCCCATGATTTTGTGGAATTGTGGAGACACAGAGAATTTTTAACATTGGCAGGTTCTGAAATAAACAAATGGGAAGTTTGTAAAGGACTTATTAGGTGCTTTTTTGTTACCCAAGGCTTTAGCTGTAGTTAAAATGCAAGCTCACATAAAAGGAGATGCTGTCACTGTGAGAGGTAACCAGATAGCAAATTATGCAGCCAAGCAAGCTGCTGGTTTGGATGTCACTAAAAATTGTTTTTGTTGTACAGGAATCCTCAACAAAGTTTGACAATCCTTGTATTTTTTAATGATTTGATTGCTTTGTAAAATAATGCTTCAGAGGCTGAGAAAAAGAGGTAGATTAGTGTGAGTTGTAAAAAGTATGTAGGCTTACTATGGAGGCATTGTAAAAAAACATTCGACCACTTTACCACAGGAATAATAAATATATGACCAAACAGCAAGAAGCAAGACCACACAGGAAAAATTTTGATTTTTTTATTCCACCACTGTTACCTCGGCCATTCACCTTCAATGGATAAATTACAGTGCAAAACAACCAACACTTATACACAGGTTCAAACCCCAATCAGTTCAATTAAACAAATTAATTAAACAATTATATAATGCATTACAATTTAAGTGCTACAAACACATTTTCTAAAAGCAGCCATTATATACATTAAACATAGCTTACTTTACATCAATATTTTAAATAACCTACATAACATAATTAATTATGAATATTATTATAAATTCAATACATTTTGCTAATTCTTTAAATATTTATAAAAACATTTAGGTACAAAATTTTAAATACAAAATATCAAATAAGCATGTTGTTTCACAAATTCACCTCAAGATTAAGACCCCTAGGAAATAATGCTCCATAATTAAGAATGAACTTACTTTCTAATTCATTCAGCTTCTTCGCTATATCACCTCCCTAAATGCTGTTTAATCACATATTTATTACTATGGAGGCACCCTCCCTGATGGAAGGATAGTAGCACCTTTGTCCATACTGCTCTGAGTGGTAAGGGCATTCCACTCACAGAATCACATTGGTAAGCATGAGCTTCTTAATCTTATTCAGTGGGATTGGTTTGCCCCTCTTTCTCAGTCTCTGATTAGCCATTATGTAAATACCTTTGAGATGTGTTTGCCACATAATGTTGCACCTCCTGTAAAAACTACACCTTCTGCTTTGCCCTTACCTTGAGGGCCCTTTGTAAATATCCAAATGAGAAAATGTGCTACATTTTCATATATTTTGGTTATTGTCTGTGTTTTTTTTTCCTGCATGACTAGAAGCCTATCAATGTGCTAAGTGTGATTCTGAAACTGCGGTGAAGAAATTGTTTCCCAGGTGCAGCATACCTTGTATCATTAATTCATATACAGGTAGTCATTGTGCTGCTGAAATTGTTAAGAAATTGTGTTCTTTGTTTAAAATTTCTTTACAGTTACATAATCCCCGCACACTCATCTGGTTCTTTAGAAATGTCTAACCAGGCTCTTAAAATCAGAATTAAAAAAATATGTCGTGAAACAGGAGTGAAATGGTGATGAGTATGTAAGGAACTGTAAATGCTACTCATAAACTAAGCCCACATGAAATTCTTATGGGCCATCCCATGAGAATGCCACCTTGCCTAGCAGTTAGAAACTGTAAACTGGTATTTAACGATGATGCTTTGCTGAACTATTATTCAAAACTTGTTTCTAACTTACAGATTTTCCATAAACATACAAAGGAGGCCCTTGCACTACCTTCAGCAGTTTCTGGACATGAATTATGACCAGATGATTGGGTTTTCATGAAGGTATTCCAGTGCAAATCTTCTTTGGAGTGACAATGCAAGGAACCTCATCTCATCCTCATAATTACCCATACTGCAGTAAAGTGTGCCAGAATACTGAATTGGGTCCTTGCTTCACATCACAAAAAAATCTGTTTGACATCTCCCAAGTTGACAGGAAATGGCACCACATCTGTTTCTGGTGACATCACTAAGTCTCCTCCTTTTACTGCGGCTGATCGACATGAGAGAAAACCTGTTTCTTTTAATGCTGCATCAATATGCCACTGCCCTAAATGCTTCCATCTGCCTGATGTGTGGATTTATTCCCCATGATGCCAAGGGGGCATTCCAATGCTACCTTTCTCTATATAACAGACTGATTTAGAAATACAAACTGTTGCAGAAAATCAAAC
>NC_056746.1:755784939-755807439 GCF_019279795.1 Protopterus annectens | reverse complement strand
GGACACAGGTCCATTTTCAGCGGAGGCCCAGGGAGAAAAGCACCAAACACACAACATAGTTCAAAAGAGACAAAACAGTAACATATAAGGAAACATAATGATATACATGTAAAGAATACATTTGAGTGCAGATAGGCCTGAGGAAAAAAGCTCTGAACACCAATGCAGTTCCAAGGAGACAAAAACAGTACCAAATAAGAAAACAGTGTCATACATGTTAAGAATATATTTGAGCATAGATAGCAGAGATTAACAATGTCTAAATTTTTCTGGTAGTAAGCCAAGATCCATACAAGTATGAATTTTTTTTTTTTTTTTTATTACAAATGGGAGTTGGGGAGCAACCATTTGATCCTAAGCAAAATCCTAACAACAGGACTTGGGGATCATCCATTTGATCCCTAGCAGAATCCTAGCAGCAGTGAGTGGTATGGCCTAGCCTGGGGAGTAACATGAGCAATGCCAGTTATTTAAGTAGTGAGTTATGAGAAGTTTTTTTAAATTGAGAAGTAGAGTTGGTAGAAGTTAAGTGGCTTGGGAGAGAATTCCAGGTTCTGGCAATGGAGCAGGCGAAGAGAGAATGTTTCTGAGTTTCAAGAGATTCAGGAAAACATCACTATTGTCTTATTTTGACTTCTCTAGTAACTGTTTTGCACTTTGGTTACTCAGGGCTACTTGTGACATGAGTAAAGTCTCATTCTTCGGCAAATCTTTTGAACTGTTAGCTTGTAAACTGTGTGCCATTGTCAGAAATAACTTTGTGCAGACTACCATGGACTATAACATGATGCTTCATTTTAGTAATGGCAGTACTGGATGCTAGGTTAGGAAGTAGGTCAATCTCGAACCACCTGGAGTAAGAGTCTACTAATACCAAATAATGTTGACCATTCCACTCAAAGATGTTGGTGGCTACTGTCAACCAAGGTAGTTCAGGAATCTGGTTTAGCTGAAGTGGTTCTTTCTGTTGATGTGGCTTAGTACTGTTACATACAGAACAGGAAGATAGCACTCTCTTAATGTCTTATGACATAGAAGGCCAAAATACTAGTCCTCTCATCCTTCTTTTGGTAGAATCCATTCTAGGATGACACTATGCAAGATAGTAATGTACTGTTGTTGCAAGGACTTTGGAACAATCACTTTCATACCTTTCATAACAATACCTTTGGCAGACAAAATCTCATCTCTGTATGGAAAATAAAGTTGCACTTCTAGAGGTAAACTAGATTGCTCTGATGGTCATCCTTGATTGATAAAGTGGTTGAGCTTTTGTAAAACTGGATCTGTAGCTGTGTGATCTCTCAGCTCATCAAGACATGTGGAAGAAATAATTCTCACTTCCATGACTTCAGTATCAAGGTTCTCCTTCTCATGCTGTTCAGTGGTGTTTCTGGGCAATCTAGACAATATATCAGCAAGATAAAGAAGTTTGCCTTTCTTGTAGACAAGAGTGAAATCATACTTTTGCAATCTCAGCATCATGCACTGCAATCTGGCTGGAGCTGTATGCATAGGTTTTCTCAAAATAGTGACTAGAGGTTGGTGGTCTGTTTGAGTCTGGATAGGTCTACCATAAACATAATTGTGGAACTTTGAACATGCAAACACAATTGCCAAAAGCTCTTTCTCTATCTGAGTATACTGCATTTCAGTTTGGGTAAGCCTTCTCGATGCATAGGCAACAGGTTGACCCTCTTGTAGAATGACTGCACCAAGACTAAATTTTGAAGCATCACATGAAAGAGTAACTGGCTTGTGAACATAATAGCATCTGAGAGTTGGTGGACTAGCAATTCTCTGTTTCAGGACATCAAATGCTCTTCGGTGTTGCTCTAACCAAAGACCAGGATACACCTTTATGTGTCAGTCCTCTAAGTGGTGCTGATAGTTGGCTCAAGTCTGTCATGAACTTGCTTAGGTAGTTAACCATGCCAAAAAAACATTGCATGGCTTGAACATTGTCTGGAGCTGGCATCTCAAGAATGACTGTTTGTTTGGAAGGGTCTGGTCGTAGGCCTGAACTGGTAAATAAATGACCAACAAAAGTGACTTTTCATAGCCTGAATCTGCATTTCTGTAGATTAAGTTTAAGATTCACTTGACATGCTCCTTCCAGAACTTTTATGAGGTTTCTGTCACGCTCAACTTCGCCATTACCTCCAACTGGTATGACGTCTACTATAATAGCATGATACCCAGAAAAAAAGATGCTCCATTGCACGTTGAAAGACTTCACTTGCAGAATTTATCCCAAATGGCATTCTCAAAAATCTGTACCTGCCAAACAGAGTACTGAATGTAGTGAGCAATGAGGATTTTTTGTCAAGCTGAATTTTCCAAAATAAACTCTTTGCATCTAAGACAGAAAAAGCAGTGACATTTGGCATCACAGCTGTAACTTCTTTGACAGTGTGCATTGGATGATGAGGTCTTTTTAGTGCTTTGTTCAAATGTCATGGATCAATACATATTCTCATGTCTTCTGAGCTTTTCTTGTGAGCTACCACCATAGGAGATACCCATTCCGTAAAAGTAGCTGAAGCAAATGGACAAATCACACCATATTGCACTATTTTATCTAGCTCAGCTTTGACTCTGTTTTGCATGGCTATTGCAACTTGAGCTAACCTGATAACTGGACTGACATCTAGGTCTACCTTCATGGAGTACAAAAGTGGAAGCTTCCCTACTTTGTCTTTGAAAAGATCAGCATAGGTAGAAAAAATGTAATGGGCAAAATTAGAGTAGTTTTCCCGTAAAATGCAGCAAACACACCAAAACAATCCTCAAAGATTCTGGGCAACTATCAATAGACTCCTACACCCAGGACACTCAGTACACCAACCCCAACAGGTGCAACACATGAGACTCCTATCCAAACTGCCAATGCCTTTGATTCCTTCTTCACAGAGGCTATCCATTCACTAGCCAGTCAGCTATCTCCTGACAGATCCAGTCTTCTTAACTCTTCTCCCAGATCTCTTCCTACCTTCTGATTACAACCTACCTCAACTAAATTTATCTACAAACTCATTCTAAAACTTAAGCCTTGTACTCCTTCTGCAGACCAGATCCCAGCCGAATACCTGCAAAAAGCAGCTAATAAAGTAGCATACCCTATATCCATCCTGATTAATAGAACCACTAACGAGGGAAACATCCCTGACATATGGAAAATCTCACACATTACCCCCTACATAAAGGTGGCAACTCTAATGATTACTCTAACTATCGACCCACTACTATCCCCCTTAGCAAAAATAATGGAAAAATGCATTCACCATCAGCTTCTAAACCATTTAATTCAACATAACATACTAGCCGAAAGCCAACATGGCTTTAGGCCATTCCACAGTGCTACTACTGCTCTCTTATCTTTTACTGATACCATAAACAAAAACCGCAATAACAATGTTCTCTCTTCCACTCTATTTATTGATCTCACAAAAGCATTTGATATGGTAAACTACTCTTTACTTATAAATATTCTGAAATCACTCTCTTGATACTCTGTACAATGGTTTAGTTCCTACCTCAGCAATAGGCAACAGGCTGTGCTCTGTGAAAACAAACTATCATCCCACCTGCCAGTCTCAATGAGTGTCCCTCAGGGCTCCATTCTTGGCCCTCTCTTATTCTCAATATTTATCAATGATCTCTACTTAGCTATTCCTCATGCAACCTGTAAACAATATGCAGATTATTCAACTTTAATCTGCGCAGCTAAATCTTCATCTGAACTACAATCCCTAACTCAGAAGATGTTTAACATAGTAAAGACTTGGTTCTGAAAACGTTGCCTCCTCTTGAATCCCAAAAAAACAAAGCTCCTTCTCTTTACTCCTACCCATAAATCCATGCATTTAGATTTTTCTGTTATTTCTAACAATGGTACCCTCATATCCCCTGATTCTACCACCAAACTCCTAGGAATTACAATAGACAATAACCTTAACTTTGATACCCATATTAATAACACTATAAAAACAGTCAACAGAAAAATAGGCTCCCTATACAGGATCAAATACTTTCTCACTCCGTTAGCCAGAACTACTATTGCCCACTCCCATCGAATCTCAACACTTCTCTATACCCTATGCAGACCATCTCAAAAAACTACAGCTTTACTCCATTGCATATCACCTACTCAGGGGCGATCTCTGCCTAACATACAAAGCTATGTCAAACCCAGAGCTGTTGGACATGCTCCACTTAAAGAAATCCCAATCCCTCCAAGCTACATGCTCTAGGGACCTTAACCTTGTCACCACAATAAACAAAACATGCTGGAGGGATAGATTCCTGTCCCAGAGACTTCCCATACTCTGGAACAGACTACCTCTCTATGTCAAACAGAGCTCCTCATTAGCACTCTTCAAGAAAAATCTTGATGATTGGATGGGAAATGGGAAATTCACCCCGGGGATCACTTGTGCGGCTCTGCTCGACAGGGGCACAGCAAAATAATGTTCTTGGGTGGCGAAAGCCAGGGTACATTTTTTGGCTAGGCTTGTATGGGCCCTAGGGCCGATAGCCTAGTACCTACCTATGAACCTATGAACCAATATACACCAACCTATCAAAGAATAATCTTTTCAAACTAACTACCTGTTATAATAACATTGCTAGATTTGCAACTGGTAATCCCTTTAGAACTCATCACTGTCAGAATCTAAAACAGCTAGGATGGCTTGAACTGCAAAATCAGCTTCATTCTAACTAACTTACCATTGCCCCTAAGATCTTCAACCAGCCTAACAACACTCCTATACTCTCAAACCTCATAACTCCTTATAAATGTCTTAATACCTTAGGCTCAGCTAATAAACTTCTACTTAGCATTAGTAAGTCTAACAACATGGCAGGTGACTCTCTTTTTTCAAACACAACTGGGAAAAACTGGAACCTTCTACCTAGTGAACTTACTTCACTTGCTTCCCTACCCCACTTGAAACAAAACTCAAAATATACCTTAGAACACACTGGTTATACCCTTACATTAACCCTGACTAACCTACTACCTACTAATTTTTCTCCTAACTCCACTCAGACTTTTGATTCAATGTTCTTTACTGCAAGCATTGCAGGAATTATAAACCTGCATATAGTTATGATCTACCTCATGTGGACATCTTGTACTATATGTTGTAAATATTCTTATGCAACCATTCTCAGGAATTGTAAACCTGGAAAAAGTTCAGTCTACCTCATGTGAATATCTTGTTCTATATTTTTGTAAATATTCTTCAGCAATGTACTGTAAAATTTTTTGAAACATCTGCTATGTTAACTTGATTGTAACCTTATATATACTGTTTTTAAATTGTAACCTTATACATACTGGTATAATGTATCTGTCTTGGAGCTTTTCTCCCCAGGCCTCTACTGAAAATGGATATATATCCAATTGGACTAGCCCGGTCAACAAATGTAAAATAAAAATGAATAAAATGCAAAATAAAATAGTTGTTTTTCAAAATGACTTGGTAGACTTCCTTATTAAATGAAAGCAGTCTCATTTTCAAAGTGTCTCTGAGCCCTAATAATGACTGGATGTGCCTCTTGACCACATAAAATAACAAGTTGTAACATCTCCCAGCAGAGTAACATGAAAGCACTACTGAGCCTTCAGTCTGAATTTCTTCACCTCAATAAGCAACAATCTTCACACACTTTGCCAAATCAAGCCTCTCTCCATGACATACTCTAGCAAATGTTTCAGCTGACATGACATTGCACTTGGAACCTGTGTCAACTTTGAGCTCTATGGGTTTTAGTAAAAAGTACTTCATTCTTTGCCCTTAAATCTCCTACATTGACAAAAACCTTTTGAAATGATTCCACTTATTACATTTGTGGCATTGCTGACCAACAGCTAAACATTTTTCACTTTTAGGTTCATGATTTCCACCACAATTACAACAGTTGGCAATGAAACTGGGTAAGCACACACCCTCACCCTTATGCCTGTTTGCTGATTCACTCTTGTGGTTCACTGAGACCGTGCAAACTCTGGAATTTGCTGGAAAGCTCTGGTATTTACCAATGAGTGCTGCAGGGACTACAGTTGCTGCCATGTGCTTGAGCCTGTTTCTTTTAACCATGTGCTGCATACTATCAACATGAGCTCTGGAAGTTACTGGAAGTATGCATCTCTCATTCATAAGCATATTTGTGTGCTTTCCTGTGAGGTTGTATATCTGACAAATCTCAATGGCCTTATACAAAGTTAAATCACTGTCACAAAGCAAAATCTTTCTCACAATATCATCTTTAATACCACACACAAGACTGTCCTTTATCAACTCATCCCTTAAATCACCAAATCTGCACATTTTAGCCATATTTCTCAAATTAATTATATATGCTGCAAAAGTTTCACCAGGCTTTTGATCCCTTGTACAAAAATAAGTGCCTTTCCATTGTAATGTTAGTCTGCGAGTTGCACATTTCTATAAATTTACGTTATAAGCACTGAATCCTCCCTTGACTTAGCCTGTACAACAATATGATGGTTTTCCCCCCTCTCACATAGATAGCAGCACAAATAAACAATCCCTTTCTATGGCTTCTGACTCAGTTAATTAAGCAGAATAAATGCCTTTGTATGGTCATCTTTATTAGAAAACGCAGTCTGTATGAAAATGTTGTACTCTTGCTCAAACACTCTCCAGTTCTCTGCAAAATTGTTATCAAACACAAGTGCACTAGGTTTTTGAAATTTGTCTGCCATGCCTACAAAGTATACACACACACACACACACACTGAAAATATGGCCCTTGTAATTATATATGAACAAACTGTTCTGTGAGCATGTAATAACATTCAAATGCACAATAAAGTCTTAGAAATGCTATAATTGCAAAATATGCTCTGTAACAGCTATATTTTGCAAAATAACTTTACTGTAATACTGCACAGATATGCAAATACTTTATACACTTCTAATAGCTTGGATATCTTTAATTAATACAAAAAATACATGCTTAGTGAAAATGTGGTTGTATCCTCTTATATTCGTTTTATCTAATTCAGACTTTATTTCAAACATTTTCTGGCATAATTTGAATATTTTATCAATATCAGTCGTATTGGTTTATTCAGACATCGTTTACAGCATTCTGCATGCCTCATTTTATATTTTGCAAATAAATAGTTTTGAGTAAGTTTTAACATCTGAAATCTGTTTCTGACCAGATTTCCATATTATGTGTACAATAGGGATAATTCACTCCTCCATATTCGTCCAATTTCAACTGAGTGCCTCTCGATCTCAGACTGAAGAATTTGGATTCCATCCTGGCACCATGTCCCTTTTAGACATGCTGCTTCTGACACCATGTTGCTTGTCCCTCTCTAACATAGATGACAAGCATGCTAGGTATTTCATTTAGATGCTTTAATACACAGAAACACATCAGGGTGGATGACAGCATCATAAAATATAAACTAACTGGTTAAGAGACTGACCTTACATATATACATGTTTACATCTCAACAGCTTACTACAAAATGGCAGTCAGAGTGCATGTGCTCAGTATTTATGCACTTGTGTAAGCCCTTGGATAGCTTCTTAAAGGTACACACACACACACACACACACATTGATCTACAAAACCTTTCAACTTTATATGAATCAGTTGATGTTTCTCCTATTTAGAAAGTATAAAAGGAATTGTATCTGTGCATATGGTTGAATCTGTCTATATTGAGATATTCCTTATTATGTTACTATTCTAATAAATAATGTGTTTGCATTCAGAATCTTTGACAGTTTATGTATTGAAATTAATAGTTGCATGGTGTTAGGTGCTAACAAATATTTTTTTTCAGGTTATTCACTAGCTGTATCCTAGAAGGGTCTGAAACATAATATCATTCTCTGCCTAGCAGAACTTCATTTGTCTCCTCTCCTGAGGAGCTATCCTGCTCTGTAAATGGTGAGGACATATAGTAAGCTGCTGGCCTGTAACATCTGATGGTATCTCATTACAGCGCTGCCCCCCACCACACACACACACCCATGCACACACACACGCACACACACACACACACACATACACACACACACACATACACACACACACACACACACACACACACACACACACACACACACACACACATGCACACACACACACACACACACACACACACACACACACAAACACACACACACACACACACACACACACACACACACACACACACACACACACACACACACACACACACACACACACACACATACACAAACACACACACACACACATTTTCTAATTTTGTAATGTGTTGGCATAATTTAAAGATTCCCTGCATACTGGGTGAACAAATTGGTGTAACTAAGGAAATTATCTTTTTTGAACAACTGACACAGAATCACAGGTCTTATTGAGTCTAATTATGGTGGCTGGAAACAAAGCAATTACTAGAAAATAGAAATCAAAGTATAAACCAACTGTACTAGAAGTAGTGAATATAGTAACAGAGATACAATTCTTTGTGTTCCCTCCTTTTGAGTCAGCATCTCCACTATTGGTATTTGTCATTGTTTATTGTGTCTGTGTGTCACTGCTTCAATCCCTATACCATCTTTCCAAGGCAGAACTTCCTTCATTCCTTCCCATCTACCCTTCTTAAATATGGGCACCAGTCCCACCAAAATAAATAAATAAATAAATACAATACTCTTGCTTTCCCAAGCTATACCTATAGTTCCTTCCCCTTGTCCTGCTTTCTTTTCCCGCATTTCTGCCTGTCCTATATAACATTTCCTCTACATCATGATGAACTAACTTGACAGGGACATTACTGGGAAGCTGTTATTATGTTTCTCAGTAGTGCCCATAGTGGCATTGTTACAGGTATGCTGCATGAACACTTTTGGGATCCAGAGGCCACATTGCTGCCATCACAGTACGTTCCTATTTCTGCACTATTGCCAGCAGATTCCTGACATTGTTAATGATCGTCAGGCCACATTGCACAACTTTCGTCACACTAATTGGATATTTCACAGGTGCGTAACTGAGGTTTCTGAATCCAAAGGTATGTACTCTTGTTCCTATTTTCTTCAGGTCTATACTTGGTATACTTAATACAGAGTTACATTTTTTTGCACATTTAATAAGCTGGCCCAAATAAGGCAAGTAGATGTACTTGGACCTTAACCATGTCCTTCAGCTTAAAAATAGCATACTTTGATAGTATGGCAGTTTCATTGAGGAGCTGTGATTGAATAACCTAAAATTTGACATGACTATTGATAACTGTCAAGACCCCCCCGTACAGGAATATTCTATTGAATATTGAAAACTAGTCCTTCATTCCACAATGATTGTTTAAAGAAGCAGCACTGTGAGGATGCCAGGACTCTAATGGTGGTTGTACAGTCCATACTTCCACACCGTACTGAATTACTCATTTTTTACTGAGTTTTGGGGTCCAAAATAAGGGGTTCCACGATTCCTGAGTGGCACCCCTTCATTTCCAATTTGTATTCTTTGTTTTTTAATTTTCGCGCTGACGGAGCTGACATCATCATGTGCATGATGATGTCAGCTCCATCAGGGCTACCAGCCTGTAGGAATTGAGCTCAAGGAGCTCACGTCATGCATGCATTTCCAGCCGGTGCTCTGTGAGCGGGAACAGCACTCACTCAGTCTGGAGACCTTATCGGCTGAACGGATTATTTAACAGTCTGGAGACCTTATTGGATGAAAGGAGTATTAATAAATGCAAGCAAGTGGGAATGGACTTGCAGCCTTTATTGTTTTAGTAAGGAAACACCTTTATTGTTTCTGAAACAGTTCGGGGAAGGATGTGTGTGTGTGTGTGTGTGTGTGTGTGTGTGTGTGTGTGTGTGTGTGTGTGTGTGTGTGTGTGTGTGTGATGAATGAATGCCTGAAAGTGTGTACTCTCTCCATTAAACTGGTGGCATGTCCATAATGGGTTTCAGTGCTTTGTGTTCTTTGGCTACTGAAATAGTTTGCAGCATCCTGTGAGCCTTTAAAGATTAATTATGTTACTGGAAAATGAATGGATGGGGAAAGCCCTCCCACCAGTATGAATTAGCAAAGAGGGTACTGTTTTATAGACTTTTTTTTTTTTTAAGGATAGGACTTTTACTAAAACCTGTTTCCATAAAACTGTAAATTTTACTAAAGTTATGTATCCTGCATATATATAGATGTGCACACACACACACACACACACACACACACACACACACACACACACACACACACACACACCTCTTGTGTTAAATTATTTTTGGAAATGAATTCTTCTTACTCTGTATCTTCTTTGTTAAAATATTTAAAAAAAGGTTACTTGCAGTTAACATTTATATGGTATTTCTGTGCCAGCTTCTTTAGACACAGATGACCCAGAAGGCCTTGGTTTATCTGAGGAAGTCACTGCTGAAGTAATTACTCCACTAGTCCTGCTTCAGAACATGTAATGACTAGTTGCAGGTGCTTGGTTATAGCCTTTTCTGCAGAACAACTTCATCTGTTTCTTTCTAGAGTTTGTCATTCAGCAGTGCATTACGTAATTGTAGGCCAGAAGTGTCAACTCCTACCTAATGTTATTTGGCTTCCATAGCAACTAGAATTGATGTCAGTTGGTTTTATGCATCACACTGCAGTTGTAGAAGTGGCATATTAATCCCTTGCTGCATCATGTTTTACATTCAAGCAGTCGTGGTGCTTATAGAATTCCTACAGTGTGCTAACTCCTTAATCGTTTGACTTTTGGGCCACCAGTTAAATCCTTCCTACAGATTTGTTTTCAGATGTGAACCATGTTCATTGATCTGGTTAAGAGATTTGCTGTAAGTCACAGAACAGATATGGGAAGGTTGTGGGTAACAAACTCAGGTCAGCAGGAAAGAGTGTTTACTCATATATGTTCACCATAAGATGTATGCAGGACTGCTAGCCATTCCTGCAATTTGTCATTTTTCTCTTTTGCAGACTTGTACCTAATTTTCATGGGCCTTATCCACATTTTTGATGTTTTCGGGTTGAGAGGTAGGGTAGAGTCCCATCTCCCAGAAAACCCAGTCTGGTGGTGGTGTAGTTAAGTTTCAGAATTCAGCCTACAGACACTAAGACTAATGCAGGTCAAGGAAACATAAGCAGCAGACATGGAGTGAAAGGAATGTTTTGGTCATGTTTGGAAAAGCAGCATTTTTTTAAAAAGGTTTGCTTTTCTCTACGCTTGGAAAAATACAACCCTTTTATAGATGCCTAGTAAATGTGATTCCTCGTGTATAATTTCACATAACTGTGGCTCATAATGTCTAAATCATTCACAGTTTTTTCTGAGAAACTGCCCCAAATCCTGTATTTTTGTAACATTCTATACTGGCATATCTATTCATTGTATTTAAAAACTGGTGTGTGTGTGTGTGTGTGTGTGTGTGTGTGTGTGTGTGTGTGTGTGTGTGTGTGTGTGTGTGTCTGTGTGTGTGTGTGTGTGTGTGTGTGTGTGTGTGTGTGTGTGTGTGTGTGTGTGTGTGTGTGTGTGTGTGTGTGTGTGTGTGTGTGTGTGTGTGTGTGTGTGTGTGTGCGGGGGGGCAGTGTAGACACATTCACACACATATATGCAATATGGCACAGTTAGCTATGCATTGTACAGATATTCCCACATGCCCAGGGGTGTTGTGCCATGCCATCCCTGGGTACTGGGCCGCATCAGTACAATACATACTGCTAAGCACCTTCTTGCACTTATAAAATGGGCATCTGTTTTTTATATAGTTTTTGTGCTCTGAGTTTTACATTTAGCAGCTTATGCGTGGCAATTTTATGTTTTATGTAGAACATTTAAAATCACAGTTTAGCTCTCAACAAAAGACTATATCAACACTACTATAGTATTAATAAACAGGCAAGAGCGCATTGGCAAAGAATTCACTTATTTGTACAGGCCACCATAAGTTCATCTTTTGTATGTTGGATCAGGTTAAATATAATTTTTCTAGGGACTGGAATAACTTTCTCTGGTGCCAGGAGATGATGTGGCAACTGCGACTTGATGGCACTAAGTATCCCAGTTTAAACTATGCCATTTCTACAGCAATTGAACTTAAACATAGGGCATCTAGAATATGAAAAACATACATTCAATTCCTTTTTTTTTTTTTTTTGTGAAACAAGTGGTTTCCAACTTTCTTCCATTGATGACATTCAGTATACTGGTTGTTTTCTTCACATTTTGATTGGTTGAGATTGCATTTAAGAATGCTTCTGATTGGTTCTTTTTAGGTGATTCAGACAAGGCTTTTTATTTGTTAGTTGTTCTTAACCAATTAATCAATGGTCCTGTGGATTTAAGTTTATGACGAAAGCACCACACTGTAATTTTAAATGTTCTACATTAAAAGTTCCTGGATTTTAAATGTTCTACATTAAAAGTTCCTGGATTTGAGTCTAGAGTTTTTCTGTTTTTTTTTTTTTTTTTCGTTCCATTTTATTCAGTCTACAGTACCAGATTCTCAGTTTGCTTGGTATTATTTCTTTCTTTTTTCTTTTAACTAACTCATGGTAGTGTAGGGTTGTAACTTTTTAATTGTGTGGAATTTTGGTCTGTAATTTTCAGGGTAGTGTGCTATTGTACCATCTGGATCATAAACAGCTGCTGACACGTGTTACAGCACATTTCAGTTTATAAATAGCTGCTAATGTTGCATGATACTTCTATTGAATTCTTTAATATTTATGAGTCCAGATGAGGAGACTATCACATCAGCAGCACAGTGGTTCATAAACATGTATATTTATTTCCATGTAATATACAACTTCAAAAATATTTACAAAATAAATCAGTTTGGAGGAAATACCAAGGACTGAAAGATGTATAAACAAACAGTAATGCACTCCCCCATCAATTTTTAAGTTGATTTAGGTGATGATATGTTTGCTGCACCCTAAAAATATTCAGAAGGGTGATCAGTTTAGTGGCAGCTCTGAAGAGTTAAGAACAAATGTAAGAAGTGATGCTCTCTCCAGCTACATTTTCTTAAGTTGGTTTACCAGATAGTGCTCTTGTTACCTTTATTTAATTGGGTTTCTGAGGCATTGTTTGTGTGCTTTTTATTTCTACTTTAGTTTGTTTTTGTACTAATTTAGTGTTGTATTTTTGCATGCTTTATATTCAGCCCTGTCTGTTAGTTCAAACAATGCCTGGCAGATTAATTGTACTGCATTTATGTGTGTATATAATTTGAAACTTAGGGTGGTATTCATAGTTCCACATTTCATAAAAACATGATGTAACTGTGCAAATAGTGCCACCATGCTTGTATGCAAATAAGCAAATTGCAGATGAGTGGTGCTGGGTTTACAAGTTCTCAGAGATGTTATGGAAGGCCCGATGTTATGGAAGGCCCTTTACAGTGTGGCACATCTGAATGAAGACTGTATGAAGTAGGTGGAAAAGTATGGGGAAATTTATTTTTGGTGAAGACAGACCATTATTCTCCCATAATATATTTAGATATATATTTGTGAAGGAGGTTAAGGTAGGAAGAAGGGTAATGAGTGAGGAGAGAGGCTTGGGGAGCAGTTAAGGGTATTCACATCACCATAAAAGTAAAACAAGACTGACAGGAATAGTATGCTAAGCTGACAACTGGAAGAAGGAAACAGACATGCAGGCAGTGGATAGACACTAAGATGATGGTGATGAGATCCTCATATATTCCCCTCCCGTGATGGCCCTAGGTGAGAGCAACTCAGTGGTTAGGGCTTGAGGCCTCCAGAGACTCAGTGGTCAAAGCTGAACAGGACAGCAAATCTTGACCCTGCTGAAGGAGACAGTCATACAGACCCCATTACCTCTCCACTGCCCTTTTAACCACAACTTCCACCAGGCTTTGAAAGTCAGGATGGTGGGTTTTTAGGCTGCCATGCCTTGGGCTGCCCACAGGGATGCAGCCTCCACTCTCACCCTGTGAAGCAGTCTCTAACTGGGCAGAGGACTTGTGGTAATCTATTCTGCATCTGGGCTGACTGAGACTGAGGTTCTACTGGATCTGCAGAAAAGGGAGAAAGAGAGAGAGAAAGAGAGAAAGGGTGACAGCATGATGACTAAAAAGTGTTTTCATTAAACTGTCAGTAAAGAAATATACAACTACATTGAATTATTGTAACAGAAAATACTGACAACTGCTGGTTCAGTTTCAGGTCTTTTAGCACTTCAAAGTAATTAATCTTTGTAATTATGAAATTTTATTACCATGACTGGACAACTTTTTGAATTTCTGAAATCAAATGATAGATCCCTTTTTCATCTGTACTTCCTGACAGCCTCTTCTTGTTGTAATTATGAAAGCCTTATAATATACAGTTTACATTTTATGGTTAAACAGCCTTTTCATTTTATTTTATTTTATTTTTATTTTATTGGCACCTATTTACATTCATGTTAAGGATAAACCATATTTATTACGTTGGAGGAGCAGCTGTGCTTGGATCTTCAGGTACCAGGCATGATTTCTAGCCAATATGCCGGGGTCTGTGAAAATAAGACAAAGGAAATGGATTTCTGAGACTCACTAATTATTGTCCATGCATCGTAGTTTAGATAGTGCAATGTTAATTTCATCAGCTGATATTTGTATGATCTTTCCCAGAAATGTGGATAGACTGACCATACAGCTGTAAACTTTCTGGTCTCCCACTCCCCTTATTGTCCTCCACAATTCATTAACTAGCAAGTGAAACAAATAACTCTGTAAATGTAATAAGCCTTCTAAGGCAATAGTTATGCTTGCAGTCTTCTTAACAGTAACTAAGGTATCATCCTTCAAAAAAACAAATATTATGTATACTTATAGAAAAAGTTAAGAAATATTTTACCATTTGAATTGTTAACAGGTGGTACTCAACTTCTGCAGTTGATACATTCCGAGGTACCAAATACCTTTGTGAGGGAGAGTGACTTATCTATTGACCTACTTATTGGTGAAATCTTGCTGCCATGGAAATTTGCAGTTAGTCTCTTTCAGGAAACCAGTGACTTGCAGGTGGTGCTGTAGTTAAAAACTAGTTTCTAGTACTATCAGTACTCTGAACTTAATTATTACATTTGTTGTTCCCTCTGTAATATGTGAATTTTACATTACTAGTATGTGTATGTTATTGCAATGATATTGCCATCACTTGGCATTCCTGCAAAAATATGGCATTGATCAGTGGTCAGACACTGAGGCTAGCATTAATACAATATGTAATTTAGTAAGTCACCCTTTCCCCAACCCCTCCCTCTCTGAGGTGTGTGATGCATCTCAATGTATCTTTTACCAAAGATGAAAAATGTTTTGGAAATCGTCAATACATTATTAATAATACAGTTTACATGCCTTACAGAAAGGCACTGCAATGATCCTTCTTAGTGAAGCATACAAGTAATATGTAAATGCATTTCTGACTTAAAAGTTTGTCAGACAAACTTATTTATGATTATAGTAAAGTAGAACAATTTACCATGCCTCTTAACCTCTTAGCCAAGAAATCTAAACTAAGCCAAAAATAAGGGTGGAGGTCAAGGGCCCAAAATAGGGACAGATTTGAAATAGTACTATTGTACATTTAAAAATGTTGGTAGAATAAAAGGTTTTGTATGCATTCTCTAAAATATTTGAAGTTTGAAACTCAAATGCCTGTCATTATTTAGAGACTTCCATCCTTAATGATATACCAGAAAACCACACCTTTTATGAAGAACATTGCAAAAATATCAGGCCAGAATCTGGACATTCTGCAAACATTTGGACAGTAGAGTAGTATGCAAGTGACATCATCAGCAACAGACACCAGCAGAAGTAAATGGTTATTATTAAAGTGCAAATGTGTTCATGTATGCGATATTTCAACTATCTTTCAGTTTACCCTATATAATAAAAGTGACAGTGGTCACAAAATGCAATGTAGACAACCCTAGCAGAGCTGCAATTACATGTATGCAGTGACCTCAGTATATAATGATTAGTACAAAGTTGTAAAGCTTGCCCCTACAAAAATATATTTGCATTGCGGGTAATGTCCACATTTAAGCATCCCTTTATTAGTTCTATTAGAAACAGAAACAGCATTTCTATTAGTTGCCACCTCAAACCTTTTTTAAGTTTAGGTGCCTTTTAAACACAAATTGTGGACTGGCACCTAAAATTGGATAAATACAGTCATCATGAGCTATCCCTTTCTAATGCTTAGAAATGATTGTCTTAATCTTTTGAGTCCAAGGGCCATATTTAAAAAACATGGTCTGCTCAAACGTGAAAGATTTTTCATTTAATACAATTTCTTCTGTTTTCTGATGAAGTCACTAGTTTTCGGAATGAAAAGCTTAACATTTGTTAATTGTGTGTATTAAAAGTGCTTTTATTTATTAAGTGCATTCTGGCTTTGTGATATTTTTTTTTACTATTGGCTATTTTAGGCTGCTTAGCCTTGCTCTATTATTCTTGGATGTACCAGGTTCTGTGAGTTTTCTGGTCTTTCATCTTTAGAAACCTAGCCATACATTTCCATGAAGTTTTTAGTCCTTATATTTTATAACCTAAAGATGACAAAACATGTTGTCCCTATTCATAAGGCACAATGGTGTTAAACCAGGAGTGAATTTACACTTGCCCATCCATTCATCCAGATTATGGCTGAATAATGTAAGAGAAGTATTTTTGCTTTATGTGAAAAGGAAGATGAATCCAAAGAATTGTGGTATTCTCTGTGATACAGTAGTGCAATTATAGGTTCACAGGTTCAAAAAAGGTTAAGACGCTAATGGCCCTAGAGCCCTTACAAACCTAGCCATATTTATCCCAAGTTACCCCAGTTGTTGATAGTTAGGTGAGTGAAGTTTGCAGTGGTAAGGATTTATGGTAGTTAATACTGACTTACTCTGTCCAGCAGGTACATGGGCACCATGCCAGGAGTGAATTTGTGGTCACCCATCCATTGACCTACTTTGTGCTTGAAGAGAGTCAGGGAGGGGCTGTGTTTTACGTGAAGTTGAAACTTATTCCAGAGAAGTAGTAGTTTCTGGGAGATGTATCTATATTTCCAGCATGACCTGCTCATGTCAGAGGCTAGTTTAAGATCCCTGGATTGAGTGACCCTAGTGCAGTATGATTTACAAATGTATAGCATTTCCATCAAGGCTCAGTCAGAACTGCCCTGTAAGCCAAGCACAGGTCACCCCTTACCAACCTGTATGAGATAGAATACAGTGACTGGGCTTTCAGTCTTTCTGTATAAGACTTGTTTTGTGTACCCTATACCTCTGTGGTGTGTCTGATTGTTGCCGGTGTCTAGTGAAGTACATGCAAAAGTGAACATTGTACTCAGTTATTGGTCTGATAAGGGCTGAGTATAAACAGTACTGTAATACTTACTGCAAAAGTCTGTTTTCCTTGTCAGCCACTGGGGCAGCTGGTCTCCCTCTGTAGGTCACTACATATGTGTCCGCATTGATTTTCAGACCAGTCAAGGATGTAAATTCATCCAACAACTTGGTCCAAATGTCTGTTCTCTTCCATGTCTCAGATGTGCCACTTTCAAACCTTTGCAGATATGATGCCTGAAGAAGTTGAAGAAGCATTTCCTTTTTAGATTGGCTTAAGGTGCAACCTTGAGCCTTAACAGAGTCCATGTTTTCTATGCCAAGTTCAAGAAAGGATGAAGAGGTAAGTGTAAAATAAAGCAAACCAGAATATGAAACACACCCACTCAAGTGTGGCATCACTCTGTCTGGCACCTTACACCCTGTACTTATGTCTGCTGGACACAGAGCAGCAGGTGCATTCCCAACATGGTTGCACGTGGACATGCATTGCACTATAAAGCAGAGGCAATAAGAGTCCACGTGCATGTGCTTGAGTGCCTCACTGTTCATCCACAGCAGCGGGAATCCAGCTACTTTGATAAATGTCGTTACACATGTGCAGTGTAATGCGAGTCATATAGCTGAATGACCAAATGCTTAATTTTCATTAGAACTTTTCAAATTGCACAAAATTTCATAAAACTTTCTAAGTATAGTCATCTTGAGTACCTCTGGACACCTCTTTTGAGCAGCTGACAGACAGAATAATTTAATAAAAACTTTAAAACTAGTAGAGGTTGGATAAAATCACTGAAAATAAGCAATAACTACTCTATGTTGCTGTAACATCTTCAGGATTAGCCTCTAAGTTACCGCTATGACAACAAATCTTGTTACAGCAGTGCAACACTGGTTGCACACACCATCCATGTCAGCCTTTATCCATGTATTTATAAAGACATATTGAGGAGAGTACTGAACATGGATGAGGGAGAATCTGCATTCAGGGTGAATGTGTAGGCTGAACACAGTGTCTGTCATAAGAAAGTACTGCAAAAATTCACATGGAATCCCCCAAGAAGGGGACAGTTAGGCCTTGTCAAACGTCTACGTCATATGGCAGAAACTGTCAGTCAAGGTCTAGGTCTCACATTGCTGTTAGGTCAGTATTGAAAAGTTCCCCTGCATCCATGAGATCCTGTCATTGAAGCAACCATCATCAGTCTCACAGGCTAGTACTTGTTCATGTTTCTAGAGCCATGATCCATACTATCCTTTGGAGGCATTGCGTATGATACCGTCCAAGTGTAAGAACAGTTTTCAACTGTTGTAACATGAATGCCACTCACCAGAACCACAATTTGCTTACTGGTATACATGGCATCACATCACATCTCTTCCACATGAGAAATGCCACACTTAGTTCATAATCCTTAAAATGAAAGAGAAAAAAAAAAAAAGAAAAGAACAGAGAGCACAGTTGCAGTAATGACACTTTTCATGATGGAAAACAGAATGTATTTCCTTCACCAAGTAAATACAGGTTTAGTAAACCATCATTCAATTACATTTTGTCATAACATCTTCTATCGTGCAGTTCCTACAGACTCTGCCAGTATAATTAGCGTGTGCCGCAGACCAACAAACACTGTTTGTGACTTTACAATGTCACAAATTGAATGTCATGACTCATAGCTGTGGACCAGATGCCACCGTTTTGCTTGCTCAGCTATGTATCATGTATAAGCCT
The DNA here is from genome assembly GCF_019279795.1 of Protopterus annectens. Lineage (NCBI taxonomy): Eukaryota > Metazoa > Chordata > Ceratodontiformes > Protopteridae > Protopterus > Protopterus annectens. The sequence continues at coordinate 755,788,351 of NC_056746.1, read as the reverse complement.
TCCAGAGTTTTTGGCTGCCTTACTGCTGTCATTGGCTGGCCATCACTACTATCATTGCTGGTGGGACAGACTGTATAGGGAACTGTACAGCTACTATCAGTCACTGTGATAATGTTATGCAGAAGACTGTTAGATTTTACTTTGAATTTACTTTCACAGATATTCAGGAGTATTACAATGATTTGTCTGGCTGCTAGATACAAGGACATTTATTTATACAGTTTTAGCATTTAACTACCCTTTTCATGTAGGTTGACCATGGCAGACTGTACTTTGAGCATTAATAATGCAGAGTACTGATGCACTTATCTGACTAATTGTTGTGCTGTCAAGACAGCTACTGAATGTATTTTAACACCGAGACTACTATTTCTACCCCTGCAGCAAAATGTGGTCAGCTAGGATTATGATCTATCTAACAAACTAAGTGTCTAAGCTGTCTGTATTTTATACCATTAGCTGAAAGATTAAAGACCAGATTGAAAAATTCCTTCTTATAAGAACAGTAAAGTTCCATGATAAGGAGTGGAACAGCACAGCATTGAAAAACACTCTTGTTCATTGATATATAACATTATTGATAATTATATCCCATATTCTGTGAAATCATTTATCTTGCTGACTTCATTAAGTCTATGAAAAACAACTTATTTCTTATGAAAAAGTGTCCTTTGTGCCCAAAGTTCATAAGTTTGTACAGTTTCACAAAATGGAGACTAAAATACAAAATAGAAATTTCTGGTATCCGTCTTGGATATAACTGTTCAATTACAGCAGCCTGTAAACATTCTCCAGGCAATCACAGGATCATATTGAGGGCCTCCTAATTTGTCCAAGCAATGGAAAATAGCATCCAGCTGGCCAGACACTCAGTCAATGGCAATCAATGTCTGGAACAGAGCAGTGTCATCAGCTGTCTGTGGGTTACAGATGAATGTCATTCACTGATGTTCAAGTGAGCAGGCTGCATCGCCTGAAAAACAAAACATGGAAGGGACACACAGCAAAAAGTGGGGCATTAGTCACTACTACCCAAAACACTATACAGATATTGAAATGACTATAGTTCTGAAGAAGCGTCTCCAGTGACGTGAAAGCGCTTACTGATTTCATTTGGAATAAAAGGTCAGCTTCAATTGTGGTGTGTCTCACTTTGTTTTATCTACTACTTGTTACTTTTGCACTGACCAGCCAGGTGAGGATGACTCTTGTCATGCAAGAAGTTGTGGCATAGTAAACTTGTGTGCCAAATTTCAGAATCATGGGCACTGCCGGATCCTGGGGGATACAGTCATGATGCACCCACAGGCATCACACACTACCTTGCAGTTGATGGAATAGTAGCCCTTCTTGTGATACTGCTCTACTCGTGGTTCAGAAGGGGCCTTAACAGCAACATGGGTGCAATCTATCTCAACAAGCAATTGAGGTAAATGTGCCATTATGTAGAATGAATGCAAGATATTGGCTCAGTCTTGTGGTGACACACTGGGAAATAAATATGCTCCTTCAAAATTCCAAGAGTATATGGAGAAATTGTTGAAGTATCCTCGAGGCAGAAACATGTGAAATATCAAAAGATTTCCCAGTCTTTTTCTGAAAGGTTCTCTTGCCAAATTTAGTGAGTGCTACACATACTTTAATATTCAGAGGTAGAAGATTCTAGTGTTGTCTCTTTTTTTTATTATTATTATTTTATGCAGCCTTAATAATATATTTTAGACATGCATGTGTATTTCTGATGTTTAATGTTTTGTATTGCTTTATTGACTTGTTTTTTTTTTTTTTTTTTGGTGGGGGGGAGGGTGAAGTAGTTTTTGTTTCTCACTCTTTCTCTGTTAAATGGCTTTTCAAGATGATAGCTGTTTTGAAGCCTGCAAGTCAGTCGGGAAGTGTGAGTGAATGTGCAATTGTGTAGAACAGGTAGTTAAGACTTGGTTGAACAGTTTTTCCTTGCCAATTATATCTATATATATATATATATACATGTGTGTGTAATGAAATGAAAGACCTATAGAGTCTACTTTGCAAATGTCAACACGCTACTACATATGCATAGAGCAGCAATTTTGGTGCATGCAAAACTTAAAAACAAAATACAATAAAACATAATTTTATTGTGGAAAGCACCCCTGCACCCACATGTGGTGGGCTGCAACTCCCACACCCCCTTGTAATTATATATACTAAATCTGAGATTGCACAGTTTGGGGAAAGCATATTTCCCTATCCCGAGAAACATGCAGTCTTCTACACTTGTTCACTGTCTGTGTAGTCAGTCATATTTTGTTGACTAAACATATGTTGACCAAGGTAGATTCAATGTATTCAACTCATATGTTTTATCAGTGTGTGTGTGTGTGTGTGTGTGTGTGTGTGTGTGTGTGTGTGTGTGTGTGTGTGTGTGTGTGTGTGTGTGTGCATGTATAAAATTCACTGATTGACTATTTCAGTGAAAAAGAATTCACTTAGTCAAAATGGCTGAAATCCAGTTTCACTGAAAGACTGTTTAATCAAATTCATAACAATTTAAAATGACACAGTGAAACACCCAAGGGAAAAATGTTCAAAATTACTTTTGTGGGGAGTTAAAGACCCCCCCCCTCACATTGTCCACTCTCCCTTACTTACTATACTAACTCTGTAGTGGCACAACAGTGCAGAAAAGAGAAAAACACATACAGTAAATGACTGCTGATGCACAAACATATTTCACAGAAAACTTCATTACACCAAACAAACCTTAAAAACTTTTTTGTAAAAGACAAGCTTACCTATGCACCTATGTGTGGGACCTTTAACCCCACATCCCCTTTACTTAAATGTATTAACTGCACAGTCACAGAGCTCTGCAGAAAAGTGAAAATACCACACATAGAGAATCACTGACGCTGCACATATAGAAACCTCATCAGCAGTGGTTATTTATAGATTACTACAGGTATCAGCTAAACCTTCTTCATGTACTTCTTATATATTTCTGCAACTATCCCACATTCAATAAAATGGACTTTCAGCCAAATTGTCATTGGGGCTTTTGACCATTTAGATTCAGTAATTTGTCATTCAGAGAAATGGTCATTCAGTCAACTGACAGTGATTCATATATTTATATCCGTATATATATATATATATATATATATATATATATATATAGATATATATATATATATATATATATAGATATATATATATATATATATATATATATATATATATATAGATATATATATATATATATATATATATATATATATGTTTACTATCAAAATCGTGAATGGGAGAAAAAATGTCATTAATTTGTGTGAATCACAACACTGGAAAATGCAGAGGAAGAAAGGCAGTATGTTGAATTTAATGCCAATTATTCAAATTCATCATTATTCAACATATGCCTTCTCCTGCACCTTTC